>NC_133664.1:76297846-76478277 GCF_037893015.1 Macrotis lagotis | reverse complement strand
TAATCTAGGAGTCAGAATGTTGAACATGGAGTAAGGGATTTTAAGTTCAAATCTTCCTTTCAAGATGTATAGCACTAAATAAGTTACTTAATCAATGTGAATCTTAGTTGCTTCATCTATGAGCATAATAATATTTCTAGTCTTTAATACACATGATTGTTATAAGAATCCAAATGATATAGTGGAAGGAAGGCACTATGCAAATAACATTATTAGGACTAGATATTATCATCATCATCATCATTACTTTTATGGGATTTTTTAATAGTTGTAGGGTATTACCAATGAGAAAATTTTCCTCTATCGGAGACAATATACAACTACTCTGAAATTTAGAGTTTTGAAAAAATTGACTGCTACATTTTCAAGAGAGTTGACAAGGTCTCAAATACAGTATTTGCAAATGGAGAGACTTAAGTGCACTATTTTCTGACTCTGTGGCTACTTCCCTTATGAATCTCATTGTTGTGAAATTTACTTCTACCACAACCACCACCACCAGCACCTACTATTACTAGTACCTCTACCGCTATTACCACTACTACTATTACAATGACTGATTTCATTATCTGCACTACTACCATCACCATCACCATCACCATCACCATCACCATCACCATCACCATCACCATCACATCACCATCAGCCATGACAGCTTCATCCTGTCAAAAAGAGACAATGTTTCTTAATTAATATAACAACTCAGAAACCACATACCATATTTCTTCAACAATAAACTTTTAATGAGGTATCAGAAAGTTCCAAAGTTTCATAATCTTTTCCATACATTTCCATGTGATTCATAGTTCAGATAGAAGTTTCTCATTCACTGAAAATCAGTTTGTTCAATTGTTAAAGTTTGATTAGAGAAATAGAGGAATGAGAATTTTCTAGATGAGGAACCTCATCTAGAGATAGTTAATTGTGGTTAATATGGTTAGTTGACAATAAAAATTAGAACCCAGGTCTACTATATCAAAAAATCAAAAATCATTCCACTGTCATTCTTGTCTCAATTTTCCTGTTCAAATATTTTCCCATTTTAAAAAATCTCATGTAATTTCTAAACAAAAAACAGATTCTATATCTTAAGTAGGCATATCCTCCAGCTTATTAAACACTTCATGGGCATGAGGAGGCTGCAGTCGATGATGAAATAAGTAAAAAAAGAACAAAACTGAACTTTTATTTATCTTCTTGGATATAATTTTCACACATACACATATGCTCACTCCTATGTGCTCTAATGAAGCTGCAAGTTGACACTCAAAATGTCCTTGAAAATATTTCTTAAGAACTCATAGCTCATCTGATAAACATTAGGAGTTCTGAGTTCAATCAAAAATATGAATGACAAGATAGATGACATAGTGCCTAGACAGATTTAGAATCAAGAAGACCAGAGTTTGCATGTTGTCTCAGACAAGTATTTATCTGTATGACCTTGGACAAGTCACTTTAAGTCTCCTAGTCTCAATTTTCTCTTCAAAAGGGGTTAATAATAGTTTTTATCTAATAGAATTGTTGGGAGGATCACATAAGACAACATATATAAATTACTTTAAAGAACTACATAAATCTTAGCTATTGTTAATTTTATTCATTCAAATTTCCTAAATAGTATAGAATTCTGGAATTTTCATAAGACTCAAAAGAAAACAAAAAAAATTCAGAACCAAAAGGGCATATTAGCAGTCTTTTTCAGACAGTCATACTTAATGATCATTTGCATCGTAATACTCAACTATATCATTGACCTATATTAGTTTACTCTTAAATATGGAGGCAAAATCACCTATTCCCCGAACTAATCAGAACTAGTACAAAATTGTCTTTAATCTATTTCTATCTTTCTATTTGTCCATACATCTGTCCATCTGTCCATCCATCATTTCATTTATCCATTCATCTATCATATTATCTACCTTTCATTATTCATGTCTAATTTTTCTCTTTGGCATATATACAATGCTTCTATAACTTCTTGGTTTTTCCTGATTTGTTTTTCTCTGTTGCTTAAATATCTGTTGAAATCTTTGAATTGTAGCTAGCAATTGCATAGTTTGTTGAAGTTGTGTTATAGAACTCCTAAGAAATAGAGTACTGAACTTTTATTCACAGAGACAATGTTATTAACACAATCTGAGGAAAGAAATCTATTTACCAAAAAAAATAAGTTAAAAAGTTGCTAAATTATCTTCTCAGGAGTTACAAAATAAATATCCAGAATGGCTCAGGAAAAACATATTTCTTGGGTAAAAACATGAGATTGAATTGGATGAACTCTTCTTACTTATCCTATCTGCATAATAATATTGTAGCTATCTTTTTTTCTTTCAATTCTTCAGACATTATTGTTCTTTAAAGCCAATGAGTCAATAGAAAATCCAATCTCAGAACTTATGAAGTGTTTATTAAGTGGCAGATTCTGAGCTACGGGATGAGGAATATAAAGAAAAACAAAAAAAAAGGAACCAGGTTGCAAGGAACCATGACTTTGAAAGAAAGGATTTCTTTTTATGGCCTTTAAACAGAATATTTTGAACCAGCAGGTATATAATAAATTCTTATTGACTTGAAGGAGCTTACATTCTCATTGAAGAAGCAGCTTGCAAGAACTATGTGCACACAAGATGAATAATAACTACATAGTCCTCACTTCAGCAGCACATATACTAAAATTGAAACGATACAGAGATTAGCATGGCCCTGCGCAAGGATGACATGCAAATTCATGAAGCATTCCATATTTAAAAAAATAACATCTACATAGAGACTTAATGATGAAATAAGAGGAAGTAGATCTCAACTGTCTTTCTTTTTCCACATTTTAAAAATTTATTTATTTTTGAATTTCCCCCCCAATCTTGCTTCTCTTCCCCCCCACCCCTCACAGAAAGCAATCTGTTAGACTTTACATTGTTTCCATGTTTCCATTGATCTAAATGGAAAGTATTGAGAGAGAAATAATATCCTTAAGGAAAAAATAAAATAAAACAGAAGAGATAGCAAAATTACATAATAACAAGTTGTTTTTAAATTAAAGATAATAGTCTTTGGTCTTTGTTCAAACTCCACAGTTCTTTTTCTGGATACAGATAGTGTTCTCTATGGCAGATACCCCAAATTTGTCCCTGATTGCTGCACTTATGAAATGAACAAGTCCATTAAGATTGATCATCAACTCCATGTTGCTGGTTTGCTGTACAATGTTCCTCTGGTTCTGCTCATCTCTCTCAGCATCAGTTCATGCAAATTCCTCCAGGCTTCTCTGTATTCCCATCCCTCCTGGTTTCTAATTAAACAATAGTGTTCCATAACTTATATATACCACAATTTGTTAAGCCATTCCCCAATTGAAGGCCATTCACTCAATTTCCAAATCTTTGTCACCACAAACAGAGCTGCCATGAATATTTTTGTATAAGTAATGTTTTTACCCTTTTCATGATCTCTGAAGGGTATAGAGCCAGTGGTATTACTGGATCAAAGGGTATGCACATTTCTATTGCCTTTTGGGCATAAATTCCAAATTGCTCTCCAGAAAGGTTGGATGAGTTCACAGCTCCACCAACAGTACTTTAGTGTCCCAGATTTCTCATATCCTTTCCAACATGGATCATTGTCCTTTTTGATCATATTTTCCAATCTGAGAGATGTGAGGTGGTACCTCAAAAATGCTTTAATATGCATTTCTCTAATTAGTAATGATTTAGAAAATTTTTCATATGACTATGGATTGCTTTGATTTCCTCATCTGTCAATTGTCTTTGCATATCCATTGACAATTTGTCAGTTAGGTAATGGTTTGTTTTCTTTGTTTTAAAATAAAATTGACTCAGTTCAGGGCAGCTAGGTGGCACAGTGGATAGAGCACCAGTCCTGAAGTAAGGTAGTACCTGAGTTCAAATCTAGCATCAGACAATTAATCATTAGCTAGCTGTGTGGCCTTCAGCACTTAACCCCATTGCATTGCAAAAACCAAAAAAAGTTGACTCAGTTCTCTATATATTTTAGAAATGAGTCCTTTGTCAGAAATACTAGTTGTAAAAATTGTTTGCCAATTTACTATATTTCATTTGATCTTGGTTACAATGGTTTTCTCTGTGGAAAAACTTTTTTAATTTAATGTAATCAAAATTGCCTAGTTTGTTTATAATGATGTTCTCCTTCTCTTCCTTGGTCATAAACTACTTCCCTTTCCATAGATCTGATAGGTAAACTATTCCTTTTTCCTCCTAGTTTGTGTATAATATTGTCTTTTGTGTCTAAATCCTCTACCCATTTTGATTTTATCTTGGGGTAGGGTGTGAGTTGTTGGTCTAATGGAAGATTCTGCCATACTAACTTCCAATTTTCCCAATAGTTTTTTTATCAAAGAGAGAGTTTTATCCCAAAATCTGGACTCTGTGGGCTTACCAAATAAAAGATTAATATAATCATTTCCTGCTATTGCATCTAGGCTATTCCACTGATCCACCACTTAGCGAATACCAGACAATTTTGATGACTGATGCTTTATAATAAAATATTAGGTCTGATAGGGCTAAGCTATCTTCTTTTGCACTTTTTCATTAAATCCTTGGAAATTCTTGACTTTTTCTTTCTCCATATGAATTTACTTACAATTTTTTATAACTCATTAAAGTAATTTTTTGGAATTTTGATTGGTAGGGCACTAAATAAGTAGTTTAATTGAAGTAGAATTGTCATTTTTATTATATCAGCTTGGCGTATCGATGAGCAGTTGATAATTGCCAAATTATTTAAATCTAATTTTATTTGTGAGAGAAATGTTTTGTAGTTGATTTCTTAAAGTTTCTGAGTCTTTGTATGCTGAGGATTTATGAGGGTTTATTTCATATCCCAAGACTTTGCTAATGTTAGTTGTTTTTAGATGATTTGGGGGGATTCTCTAGGTATACTATCAGGTCATCTGCAAACAGTGAGAGTTTTGTTTCTTCCTTCCCAATTTGAATTCCTTTAATTTCTTTTTTCTTATCTTATTGCAGAAGCTAACATTTCTAACACAATACTGAATAATAGTGGGGATAATGGGCATCCTTGTTTCACCCCGATCTTATTTGGAAAGCCTCTAGCTTATCCCCATTGCATATAATGCTTATTGTTGGTTTCAGATAGATACTGCTTTTCATTCTAAGGAACAATCCATTTATTCCTATTTTAGTAGGAATGGGTGTAGCATTTTGCCAAAGGCTTTTTCAGCATCTATTGAGATAATCATATGATTTCTGATGTTTGTTATTGATATAGTTAATTAAACTAACAGTTTTCCTAATATTGAACCAACCCTGTATTCCTGGGATAAATCCTTCTTGGTCCTAATGTATTATCCTAATGATAACTAGATGTAATCATTTTGCTAAAGTTTTATATATGATTTTTGCATCTATAATTATTAGGAAGATAGGTCTATCATTTTCTTTGTTTTGATTCTTCCTGGTTTAGGTATCAGAACCATACTGGTGTCAAAGAAAGGGGCAGAGTTCTGTCCTCACCTGTTTTGCCAAAGAGTTTATATAGAATTGAAACCAATTGTTCCTTAAAGGTTTGAAAGAATTCACCTGTGAATTGGTCTGGCTCTGAAGATTTTTTTTCCTTAGGAAGTTCACTAAATGACTTGTTGAATTTCTTTTTCTGACATAAGGTTATTTAAATATTTGATTTCCTCTTCATTTAACCTGGCAACTTATATTTTTGTAAATATTCATTCACTTCACTTAGATCATCAAATTTATTGGCATGCAGTTGGGCAAATAATTACAAAAGTTGCTATAATTTGTTCCTCATTGGTGGTGAGTTCGCCTTTTTCACTTATAATACTGGTAATTTGGTTTTCCACTTTCTTTTTTTAATTAAATTATCCAGAGATTTATTAATTTTATTGTTTTTTCATAAAGTCAATTCTTGGTTTTATTTATTAATTCAGTAGTTTTCTTGTTTTTGATTTTTATTAATTTCTCCTTTAATTTTAAGAATTTTTAATTTGGTATTTAATTGGGAGTTTTTAATTAGTTTTTTCTCTTTCTTTAGTTGCATGCATAGGTCATTGATTTCCTTTTTTCTCCAATTTATTCATGTAAGCATTTAAAGGTTTAATATATCCTCTGACAACTGCCTTGGCTGTATCCCATAAGTTTTGGTATGTTGTCTCATTGTTTTCATTATCTAGGATGAAATCATTAATTGTTTCTATAATTTGATGTTTGATCCACTCTTTCTTTAAAATGAAATTATTTAGTTTCCAATTATTTTTAGGTCTGACTCTCCCTAGCCCATTATTGCATGTGATTTTTATTGCATTATTATCTGAGAAGGATGTATTCACTACTTCTGCCTTTCTGCATTTGATTATTAGATTTTTATGCCCTAGTACATGGTCAATTTTTGTGTAAGTGCCATGTACTGCAGAAAAAATATATATTCCTTTCTATCCCCATTTAGCTTTCTCCAAAGGTTTATCATATCTAGGTTTTCTAGCATTCTATTTACCTCCTTATATTCCTTCTTGTTTATTTTATGGCTAGATTTATCTAAATCTGAGAGCAGGAGGTTGAGGTCTACCATCAATAGAGCTTTGCTGTCTATGTCTTCCTGTAAGTCATTGAACTTCTCCTCTAAAAATCTGGATGCCATACCACTTGATGCCTGCATGTTTAATATTAAAATTGCTTCATTGTCTATGATGCCTTTTAGGAGGATATAGTTTCCTTCCTTTTCCTTTTTAATGAGATCTATTTTTGCAGCTGCTTTTTCTGAGATAAGGTTTGCTACCCTTGATTTCTTCACTTCAGCTGAAGCAAAATATATTTTGCTCCAACGTTTTGAATTCATTGGTAAGGTGGCCCTCTGCTTCCAGGGTGGAGAACACACTTTCCCAAGTTTTTGAGAGTTTTTTTCAGTATTTTCAGGACACTTCCCAGGGACCTCAGTTTCTCGTGTTCTTAAGAGAGACTGACTGCTCTCTTGGCCTGTGTGCTGCTCTGTGAATTACCAGAAGTACTCTCTTTTGCCCTGAAACTGTGAGGATGGTCCCTACTCCATTATGACAATAAAGTTTCTTCTTCCCAGACTGTGAGCCAGATTTGAGAATGGGCAACAGAGTCCTGCCAAAATAGTCTCACTTTCCATCTAGGATAAATCATATCAAGTAGTTGGTTTTTGGCTTCCATACTACTTGATGTCAGCTAAGTCATATCCAAGGAGGAAACATGTCCAGTCTAATATTACTAAAAAAAATAAAAGATTAGAACAACTTTATTTATGCATATGCATACAGTTACAAATCGAATCAGTCATTCTCCCTCTTGCTTTTGTTCATTTTTCACACATATCCAACTTCCTCATATTCCCATTTGGGGTTTTCTTTGCAGTGGCTTCTTTCTCTAGCTCATTTTACAGATGAGGAAACTGAGGCAAACAAGGTTACATAGCTTACCCAGGATCATGTTGCTAATAGATGTCTAGTCCACATTTGAACTCAAGAGGATAACTCTCTTGAACTTCAAGACCAGTTTTTTTATTACTATACCACTAAATGTCCCCCACTATGCTTTATAGTTATTCAAACTTTTGACTATCTTTTTGGAGCCTCTTTCTTCATTCAAGTCTACACTAGACATTCATTTTAACCTGATTCAAGTGGAGGATAAATAAGAGTACAATTTCCCCAAGGCTTAAGACCTTTATAGGAATAGTCTTGGTTTAGGATCTTTTCTTGAGTGACAGACATTTCTATAAAATAAAACTAGAGGTTTCATGAATAAGATGGACACATTTGCTTAAAGGAATTTAGGTCAAACATCACTAAATGAAAGATGATAGACTCCTCAAAGGAATTTTTTCAAGTCATATGTTTTAAGAATAATTTTCATGTGGAATATGTCAAAGTTCTTGGTAAAAGCAGATAGCACCAAACAAAGCACATGAACCAAAGTAACATTTCTCAAATTCTGTCATATATATATATATATATATATATATATATATATATATATATATATTTAGTTACAAGATTATATTTGATATTATGAGACTCTATTTCACTGAAGTCCATATTGTTCCATATTGTGCCCTAACCCCAATTTTAAAATCTATGTCACAGGTTTAAAGAAAGTTTACCATTGGGTATAGACGAGTATCAAATAGATGTTCTGCAGTCAAGTTCTCTACAGGAAGTTTTAGTGGAAAGAAGACTGTATTTGATGTCAGATGACTTGGTTCTGGTTAGCGATTACTAGCTATATAAGCTTTATGTAAAGCATTTCTGTAAATAAATTCATCTATAAAATAAAAATTCTAATTCTCTTTATAACAATCCTTGAAGTTGTGTTTTTTTGTGCATATGTAATGGAAAAGGAAAGAGAGAGAGAGAGAGAGAGAGAGAGAGAGAGAGAGAGAGAGAGAGAGAGGGAGGGAGGGAGGGAGGGAGGGAGGAAGGAAGGAAGGAAGGAAGGAAGGAAGGAAGGAAGGAAGGAAGGAAGGAAGGAAGGAAGGAAGGAAGGAAGGAAGGAAGGAAGGAAAAAACAGAAAAGAATAGCAATAACATTTCATGTATTTGTTCAGAGTTGTACACATGGGTAACATTCTTGTTAAACTGAAATTTATTGTATTAATGTCAGAAATTATTAGTTCTGCAACCCAGCAGAGTATACTTTAACAAAAAGACTAACAAAAACACATCATGGGCATTAATGAGGGTTATTCAGTCAAATTTTCAGTTTTTTGAAGACCATCAAATTCTCTTGATGCCTCATTGCAAATAACCTTAATAAGATTCATTAAACAAATGCCCCATCAAATTACTAATTAAAAAGGAAACCAACTTGTTCCTGATCATATTAAAGTTATAGGTTTATTATAATAAAACTGTAGGAACATGATCAGATGGATGGTTTCAATTTCTGAGTAGAATGATTATGATTTTCACGCTGAAAATTCTATTGAGAGGGAATTCTGCCAATTCTTCAGGCTGAATGTAGGGTTTAGGTGAACTCATGAATTCAGCAGTCCTGAATTGTTTCTTTGTTTAAATAATGATATATTCATCATAGAAGGTAGAGGTTTTTTTAGTATACTTTATAATTGCTTGATAGGTAGTGTGTAGTTATTGTCTACAGTTATATCGATGTGGCATTCCCACAATAAGAGGATTCTTTTCATTAAGCCTGTAAGCAGAAATATGGAGAAAGTTCTAAAGCATAATAAACATTCTGTTGACTCACATTTGTCATTTCAGTTTTGCATGTGGCAGAGGAGTTGAGCATTTTGACATATTACTCAAACCAAAAATATTTAGAAGTAGTACATTAAAATAATTTTATTCCACCAAGTCAAAATGCAGAGGATAAGCAGAGGAATCATGTTTGGATGTCTCCTCAACTCAAATCCATTCAATTAATATTATTTTTAATTGAGAAATTGTGAATAAGATTAAAGATTTTCTTTAACTATGTCTTATGTAGAAATATAATGTAAAGAAAATAAAATCTGAGAGCCTTCCCAGCCCAGGATGCTATGAAAGGTCATTATTATATACATAGATATATTTATATATGTGTCCATACATACAATATACATATAAAGATATGCATATATGTCTTACATTATGTACCTTTATAAATATGCCTACATACACATACAAAATTATGATGTTTCATAAACATATATGTGTTTGAGGAGGTAGTACTTGAGTATTTATAGTAATATTTCATTTTAAAGTTGGATTTGAGTGAGGAGGTACTGTGCTATGTCACCAGCCTTACTTTCTCCTCTGGAGTCATCTGGGTCCAGTGACCAAATATGAATCTGGATGACTGGAGATGGAGCTGGATTTTAGGCAATCATGGTTAAATAACTTGCCTAAGGTCGCAAAATTAGTATGTGGCAAGTCTCTGAGACTGGTTTCAAACTCCCATCCTCCTGACTCTAAGTCCAATGCTGTATCCACGACAACACCTAGTTGCCCTCATTTAAGAGCATTTTACTTAAATGATCTCACTTAATCTTTTCGACACTTTTTCAAAAGTTTGTATGAAAAGTACATCTTTTTAACTGAGGAAATGAAGGCAGAGAATAGCTAAATAACTTGCCCATCCATTAATTCCATTTGTGCACTGTGAATACAGGGGTCTCCTGATGCTAGACTGAATACTTCATTAGAATTTTTTGGCTGGGTTGGATACTCCAAGTAGTGGAGTTCACAGTTAAAACATTTAACAGCCATTTAGTGCTACTCCTCAATTTATTGAGAAGAAAACTGAGTCCAGAATTGTTCCATGTCATGGCCACAGTAACAAAAGAAATTGAATAGAAAATGTGTAATTTAGACCTAGGACTCTGACTTCACCAGCATTGCTATTTCATTGTACCAGATTACTTGTGGGAGTTAGGGTTGTTTTTAGTTCACAGTGGCAAGAAAATACCAGGTTAAGGAATTTTAACATGACCCTGATCTTTGAGGAGGCCATTAAAGATTTGAAGCAGAGCAATGAATCTCATAGCAACATTCTGATTATTTAAAGTTTTCACTACATATAGAAAAAAAAATCAGAGTTAAATTGTCAGTAGTTCTCAATAATATATTTCATGGGGGAAATACATAATACTTCATACCAGTCTTAGATTCTTGTTTCCAAATAACATAATTGCAGAGATAACCACTGCCAAGAAAGGGATCATCACTCTACCTTTCTTACTTTTTAGGGACACAGAGATTTTTGGAGCTAATCTAAAAAGTAAATGTGAGTCATGTGAAATTCTCTTATTAGGAAAAAAAGAGAAAATGTTTCACGGGCTAAACAACATATTGCTTAACAGAAAATAAATGAGATTAACTTTAAATAACTCACCTACAATAGCCAAGGAAGCAGAAAACATGGAAATGTGGGGCTTTAGTTGGGGTAGGGCAAATGTTAAATCAGAACCAAATGAAAAAATATCCTAAAAACAATGATAATTAAAAGAAACAAAGGGGAAGAGAAAATATTTAAGTATTAATCATATGCAAATATCAAAATAGAAAACCTCTTTATTTCTTCAAGGAAATGTGAAAGAGATTTATGCATGTACAACTGATTTTAATTAAGAATTGAAAGAGTATCTGCCTCCTTGACTCCAAAGACAACATTTGTGCTGAAATTATTTTTTTTAATAACTTAATAAAATTTCCTAAATATCATGTAAAGAATCTGGGGGGCCAAGATGGCAACAAGAAAGGATCGCTTAGTAACTCTCTGCTAAAATTCATCAGCTAAGGACTCTAACTAAACTTTCGAGAGACAGAACCCACAAAGGGACCCAGTGAGGCAGTTCTACTCAAGGTAACCTGGAAAAGAGCAGAAAGGCTCTGCTCCCCGGGATCAGAGAGGCAGCCTGCCAGAGGGGTGGCCCAGCAGAGCCAAAGAAATTCAGCCTCCTGGAGGCAGCCCCAGGGCGCTGGGAGTCTCAGCTCACAGAAGCGGGGAAGTCTCCTGAGTTGCACCCCGAAGAGCACCAGGCACAAAGTGGGGAAACAGCAGGGGACCTCTGCCAGAGCGGGCACATGGAGCCCAGCCCTCAGGGCACACAGCAAGCAGCTTGGTCTTTCCCCAGCCCTGATCCAGGAAACAGAAGCAGGCGGAGCCAGTAAGCAGGAGGCACCAGGACATGAGCCCATTGAACTGAGGTTGGGGAGTGAAGAGAGAGAGAGAGAGAGAGAGACTGCAGAGCTCTGTCCTCTGCCTCTGGAACAGGACTCTGGGGCTCTGACCACATTCAGATCCAGATCACAGTCTAGCCCCCCCCCCCGCCCCCCCCCCGCCATAGAACAGCAGGGCCACCCCACCTCAGCCCCGTGGCAGAGGGAGGTGCTTATGGTCATTCACAGACCAGGAGGGAGGACAGAGCCTCACACACTGAGATCCTTGTGGGAGTGTCCCAAAAGCTCAGGAAGCACCCCAAAACCAGGCCCAGGCTGGGAAAATGAACAAGCAAAGAAACAAAAGGAAGAATATTGAGAAATATTTTGCAAATGAGCCCAAGAAGGAACAAAATACTCAGTCTGAAGATGAGGAAGCACAAGCTCCTGCATCTAAAGACTCCAAGAAAAACAGAAATTGGGCTCAGGCTATAACAGAGCTCAAAAAAGACTTTGAAAATCAAATGAGGAAGTTGGAAGAAAAACCTGGGAAAAGAAAGGAGAGAGATGCAGGAAAAACATGAAAATGAAGTCAGCAGCTTAGTCAAGGAAATCCAAAAAAATGCTGATGAAAATAGCATGCTAAAAACCAGCTTAGGTCAAATGGATAAAACAGTTCAAAAAGTGATTGAGGAGAAGAATGCTTTAAGAAGCAAAATTGGCCAGATGGAAAAAGAGATAAGAAAACTCTCTGAGGAGAACAAATCCTTCAGACAAAGAATAGAATTCAGGGAGATTGATGAATTTACTATAAATCAGGAATCAATACTTCAAAACCAAAAAAATGAAAAATTAGAAGAAAATGTGAAATATCTCATTGAAAAAACAACTGATATGGAAAACAGACTTAGGAAAGATAATTTGAAAATTATTGGAATACCTGAAAGTCATGATCAGGAAAAGAGCCTTGACATCATTTTCAAAGAATTACTACAGGAAAATTGCCCTGAAATTCTAGAAGCAGAGGGCAAAATAGAAATGGAGAGAATCCACCGATCCCCCCAAGAAAGAGATCCCAAAAAACCAACCCCCAGGAATATTACAGTTAAAGTTCCAGAACTCCCAAGTCAAAGAGAAAATATTACAAGCAGCCAGAAGGACACAGTTCAAATATCATGGAGCTGCAGTCAGGATCACACAGGACTTAGCAGCAACTACATTGGAAGCTCATAGGGCTTGGAATACAATATACCGGAAGGCAAAAGAGCTTAGAATGCAGCCAAGAATGAACTACCCAGCAAGGCTGAATGTCCTCTTCCAGGGAAAAAGACGGACTTTCAATGAACCAGGGGAATTTCAAATGTTCCTGTTGGAATGGCCAGAGCTGAACAGAAGGTTTGATCTTCAAACTCAGGACTCAGGTGAAGCATGGAGATTGAAGGAGAGGGGGGAAATATGAGGGACTTAATGAGGCTGAACTGCATGTATTCCTGCATAGAAAAATGACACTGATAATACTCATATGAACCTTCTCAGTTAATAGAGCAGGTAGAGAGAGCTTTTATAGTTGAAGCACAGGAGAAAGCTGAATTCGAAGATAAAATATGCTGTAAAAATGGAGTCAATAGAAAAAAAGGGAAATGGAATGGGAGAAAGAAAAAGGGGGGGGGAATAGTCCAAGATATTTCACATAAGATTTTTTTTTTATTACAATGAGCTATTGCAATGAAGTGGGGAGGCAAGGGGGGAATGAGGGAATCTTTGCTCTCATCAGAAATGGCTAGGAGAGGAAACAGCATATATACTCAATGGGGTATAGACATCTGGAGTAAGAAGGAGGGGGGAGCAGGGGGAAGGGGTGGGGATGTGAATAAAGGAGGAGAGGATGGACCATGGGGGGACAGTGTTCAGATATAACACATTTTCTTTATTACTTCTTGCAAGGGGCTGGGATTGGAAGGCCTGCCCAGGACCACAGGGCCAGGGGTGGTATGGGGGCTCAGGGCCTCTTGGCCCCAGGACCAGGGATCTGTCTGCTGCGCCACTCAGCGACCCTACAGCAGAGTCAGAGTGAAAGGAGAGAGAAAATATAGTACATGGTAGTGGAGAAATAAGAAAGGAGGGAGTTGTGATCAGCAATGGCAACGTTGGAAAAATAAGGAAATAACTTTTGTGATGGACTTATCATAAAGAATGAGATCCACCCATAACAGAGTTGTTGGTGTTGGAACAAAGACTCAAGCACATTTTTTATTGTTATTGTTTGGGGGAGGGTGCAGGGCAAGTGGGGCTGGGTGGCCTGCCTGGGGCCACATAGCAGGGTGATCTTTGGGTGTCTGGGCCCGGATTTGAACCCAGGTGCTCCTGGCTCAAGGGCCAGTGCTTTGTCTGCCACCCAGCCACCCCTACTATTATTACTATTTTATTTTATTTTGGGTCTTTTTTTTCTTTCTTTTTTTTGGTTTTTGCAGGGCAGTGGGGATCCGGTGCCATGCATGTCACACAGCTGGGTGATTGTTGGGTTTCCAAGGCTGGATTTGGACTTGGGTGCTCGTGGCTCCAGGGCTGGTGCCTCGTCCATTGTGCCACCTGACCATACCTACAGTTATTACTATTATTTTTTTTATTTTAATTTTTTTCTCTCCCCTTTACCTTTTTTGCCCAAGCAAGTCTATCTATATTCATGGGGGAGGAGTGATATTTTTTTTACTTGTAAACAAGAATATTTTATTAATGTAAAAAAAACATTTGTACAAAATTAGAATAAAAAATAAATTAAAAAAATAAATAAAGAATCTAGGGTTCGATAAGGCTGGTTTCAGATTATATGAGCATTTTGATACTTCAGAAATAGGTTCAGGGCAAATAGGCTGAATAAAAATCACAGTAACAATGAAAATGAAATCCTATCTAAGGAGACTGAAATGTAAACATTTTATGATATGTGCTATATGATATAAATTTGGTCATGAGAAACTATACTGTTTCACCAAGGATTTTGTGATTCATAAGTTTCATAAAATTCTTTCCTTTTATGAGTTGTGAAAAGATAGGGAGATATCATTCTGAATGAAGAGAAAACTCTAAATTAAATTTTAAACAGACTGCCAATTAATTCTACCCCATGAAAATTACAATTAGTTTCAGGTAAAAATGGAGACATTGAAGAGTTTTGAATGTTCAGGGCATCTGAACAGCTGCAGTTCTCATATGCCAAATTATATTCAATTCATTATAATTTGATACAGACAGAATTTCTTAAATGTGAAATGTGACAATGTATTATCCTTTATACTAGTCTTGACAAGATATATGCTAATGAGTATAAGAACATCATTCCTGAATTACCTAATTGCAAATTTAAGGAAATTTTCTTGTGAAAATTTCTTATAATATATAAAATTTCTTATAATCAAAGTCTGCTATTTTAAAAATCAAGCAAATGAATGCTTTTTATATGCAAGATCGTTTGGTATTTCATTCTCCCCATATTAACTGTGGCAAAGTAACCACTTTCCCTTGAGCAAGACTCCTCTGTTCTGAAATCTATACATCCTTTTTCCCTTTGGCTTGTATTTCTTGGATTGCTTTTTTTTCATCCAATCTGAAATCTATGTTACTATTAGAGATTAGAGAGATAATAAGAGTAAAGATTAAGTTTAGCAAAAAAGAAAAATAAAAAGGAAGTTAAAGGGGTGAAAAGAATTTTAGAAAAGTTAGATATGATAGACCTCTTGAGAAAACTGAATGAGAATAGAAAAGAATAAAACATTTTCCCTATGATACATAATACCAACACATGCAAAAAATATGACTATGCATTAGGGCATAAAATTATCACAATAAAATGCAGAAAGACAGAAATATTAAATGAATCCTTTTGTCAGATCATGATGCAATAAAAATAACATGTAATTAAAGGCAATGGAAAGAAAGACAAAAATTAATTGGCAAATAAATAACCAGGAAATAAATTAATTAAATAACCCCATTTCCATAAAATAAATTGAAGAAAACACCAATAAACTCCCTAAGAAAAAGTCTTGAAGTCCAGATATATGGACTTACAATGTAAATTTAAACAATTTACAAACATTTAAGGAAAAGTTAATTCCTATTCTATATAAACTATTTAAAAAATAGGAGTTCTGGCAAACTCCTTTTATAACACCAACATGGTGCTGACACCTAAATCAGGAACAACTAAAACAGACAAAGAAAATTATAGACCTATCTCCCTAATAAATATTGATGCAAAAATCTTAAATAAAATTTTAGCAATGAGACTACAGGAATTTATTACTAGGTTAATATACCATGATCAGGTAGGATTTCTACCAGGTAGGCAGGGATGATTCAGTATTGGAAAACATTCGATACAATTGAACATATCAATAGCCAACCCAACAAAATCATATGATTATCTGAAAAGATGCTGAAAAAGCCTATAATAAAATACAACATCAATTCCTATAAAAAATAACAGGAAGTTTGGAAATAAATGAGGTTTTCCTTAACATAATAAAAAGTAACTATCTAAAACCATCAAAAATATTTTATGAAATGAGAATAAACTTGGAGCATTTCCAATAAAATTTGGGGTGAAACATGGATGCCCATTATCACCATTGCTATTCAATATAGAATTAGAAATGTTTGCTGTACCAATAAGAGAAGAAAAAGAAATTGAAGGAATCAGAACTGGCAGTGAGGAAGCAATCTTTTACTTTTTGCAGATGATATGATGGTAATACTTAGGAAATCTGAGAAAATCAACTAAAAAAATGCTTTGAACCAATTATCAAATTCAGCAATGTAACTGGATATAAAATAAACCCACATAAATCATCAGCATTTCTATATATGAGCAACAAAGCCCAAGAGCAAGAGATAGAAAGAGAAATTCCATTTAAAGTAACTATAGGTGGGGCAGTGGGCGCAGGGGATAGAGCACCAGCTGTGTAGTCAGTAGTACATGAGTTCAAATCCAGCTTCAGACATTTAATAATTACCTAGCTGTGTGGCCTTGGGCAAGCCACTTAACCCCATTGCCTTGCCAAAAAACCAAATAAATAAATAGATAAATAGATAGGTAAAGATAGATAAATAGATAAACTAATAGATAAATTAATAAATGAATGTATGAATGAATGAACAAATAAACAAATAAATAAACAGATAAATAAATAATGATGAATAAATAAAACAATAATGAATGAATGAATAAATGAACAAATGAACTGATAAATAAGTAAATAAGTGAGTGAATGAATGAATGAATGAATAAGTGAGGTTACTTTAAACAAAATAAAATACTTGGGAATCCATCTCCCAAGACAAACCCCAAAACTGTAGGAGCACAATTATAAAGCACTTCTCACCCCAAAAAAGTCACTACTAAATAATTGGAAAAAATTAAAAATGCTAATGGTTAGATCAAGCTAATGTAATAAAAATGATAATTCTTTTTTTAAAATTTTTCTTAAAGATATTATTTGAGTTTTACAGTTTTCCCCCAATCTTGCTTCCCTCCCCCCACCCCCACCCCACAGATAGCACTTCTTCAGTCTTTACTTTGTACCTCGATCCAAATTGGGTGTGATGAGAGAAAAAACAAATCCTTAAAGAGAACAGAATTCTCAGAGGTAACCAGATCAAACCATAAGACATCTGGGTTTTTATTCCGAATTAAAGGGAATAGTCCTTGTACTTTGTTCAAACTCCACAGCTACTTATCTGGATACAGATGGTACTCTCCTTTGCAGACAGCCAAAAATTGTTCCCAATTGTTGCCCTGATGGAATGAGCAAGTCCTTCAAGGTTGAACATCACTCCCATGATGCTGTTAGGGTGTACAGTGTTTTTCTGGTTCTGCTCATCTCACTCAGCATCAGTTCATGCAAATCCCTCCAGGTTTCCCTGAAATCCCGTCCCTCCTGGTTTCTAATAGAACAATAGTGTCCCATGACATACATATACCACAGCTTGCTAAACCATTCCCCAATCGAAGGACATTTATTGGATTTCCAATTCTTTGCCACCACAAACAGAGCTGCTATAAATATTTTTGTACAAGTAATGGTTTTACCCTTTTCCCTCATCTCTTCAGGGTATAGAACTTGTAGTGGTATTGCTGGGTCAAAGGGTATGCACATTTTTGTTGCCCTTTGGGCATAGTTCCAAATGGCTCTCCAGAAGGGTTGGATGAGTTCACAGCTCCACCAACAGTGTAATAGTGTCCCAGATTTCCCACATCCCTTCCAACAATGATCATTATCCTTCCTGGTCACATTGGCCAATCTGAGAGGTGTGAGGTGGTACTTCAGCAAAACTTTAATTTGCATTTCTCTAATAATTAATGATTTAGAGCATTTTTTCATATGGCTATGGATTGATTTGATCTCCTCATCTGTAAATTGCCTTTGTATATCCCCTGACCATTTGTCAATTGGGGAATGGCTTTTTGTTTTAAAAATATGACTCAGTTCTCTGTATATTTTAGAAATGAGTCCTTTGTCAAAATCATTAGTTGTAAAGATTGTTTCCCAATTTACTACTTTTCTTTTGATCTTGGTTACAGTGATTTTATCTTTGCAAAAGCCTTTTGATTTAATGCAATGGAAATCATCTAATTGGTTTTTAGTGATGTTCTCCAACTCTTCCTTAGTCATAAACTGTTCCCCTTCCCATAGATCTGACAGGTGGACTAGTCCTTGATCTTCTAATTTGCTTATAGTATTGTTTTTTTATGTCTATGTCCTGTAACCATTTGGATCTTATCTTGGTAAAGGGTGTGAGGTGTTGGTCTAATCTAAGTTTCTTCCATACTAACTTCCAATTATCCCAGCAATTTTTATCAAATAGGGAGTTTTTATCCCAGTGGCCTGACTCTTTGGGTTTATTAAACAGCAGATTACTATAATCCTCTCCTGCTTTTACACCTAGTCTATTCCACTGGTCCACCACTCTATTTCTTAGCCAATACCAAACAGTTTTGATGACTGATGCTTTATAATATAATTTTAGATCGGGTAGTGCTAAGCCACCTTTGTTTGCTCTTTTTTTTATTAAGCTCCTGGCAATTCTTGACTTTTTATTTCTCCATATGAATTTACTTACAATTTTTTCTAGCTCATTAAATTATTTTTTTGGGATTTTTATTGGTAGGGAACTAAACAGATAGTTTAGTTTTGGTAGAATTGTAATTTTTTTATATTAGCTCTACCTATCCATGAGCAGTTGATATTTGCCCAGTTATTTAAATCTGATTTAATTTGTGTGAGAAAGTTTTATAATTGTTTTCAAAAAGATTCTGAGTCTTCTTGGCAAATAGACTCCCAAGTATTTTACACTGTCTGAGGTTACTTTGAATGGAATTTCTCTTTCTAGCTCTTCCTGCTGTTTCTTGCTAGACATATATAGAAAAGTTGAGGATTTATGAGGGTTTATTTTATAACCTGCAACTTTGCTAAAATTGCTAATTGTTTCCAGTAGTTTTTTAGATGATTTCTTGGGATTCTCTAGGGAGACCATCATGTCATCTGTGAATAGTGAGAGTTTTGTCTCTTCCTTCCCAATTCTAATTCCTTTAATTACTTTTTCTTCTCTAATTGCTGATGCTAACATTTCTAATACAATATTGAATAGTAGTGGTGATAATGGGCAGCCTTGTTTAACCCCTGATCTTATTGGGAATGCCTCTAGCCTCTCCCCATTGAGTATAATGCTTGTTGATGGTTTCAGATAGATAATGCTGATTATTTTAAGGAACAGTTCATGTATTCCTACACTCTCTAGTGTTTTTAATAGGAATGGATGCTGTATTTTGTCAAAAGCTTTTTCAGCATCTATTGATATGATCATATGGTTTCTGATAGGTTTGTTATTGATATAATTGAGTATACTAACAGTTTTCCTAATATTGAACCAACCCTTCATTCCTGGAATAAATCCTACTTAATCATAATGTATTATCCTAGTGATGACTTGTTGTAGTCGTTTTGCTAAGATTTTATTTAGGATTTTTGCATCTATATTCATCAGGGAAATAAGTCTATAATTTTCTTTCTCTGTTTTAACTCTTCCTGGTTTACGTAACAGTACCTTATTGGTTTCATAGAAAGAGTTAGGCAGAGTTCCATCTTTCCCTATTTTTCCAAAGAGTTTATATAGGATTGGAACCAATTGTTACTTAAATGTTTGGTAGAATTCACTTGTGAATCCATCAGGACCTGGAGATTTTTTTTAGGGAGTTCAGTAATGGATTGTTGAATTTCTTTTTCTGAGATAGGGTTGTTCAGGTATTTAATCTCTTCTTCATTTAACCTGGGCAACTTATATTTTCGTAAATATTCATCCATTTCACTTAGATTATCAAATTTATTGGCATAAAGTTGGGCAAAATAATTTCAAATTATTACTTTAATTTCCTCCTCATTGGTGGTGAGTTCACCATTTTCATTTATAATACTAGCAATTTGGTTTTCTTCTTTCTTTTTTTTTAATCAAATTGACCAGAGGTTTATCAATTTTATTGGTTTTTTCATAATAGCAACTTTTGGGTTTTTTTATTAATTCAATAGTTTTTTTGCTTTCAATTTTATTAATTTCTCCTTTAATTTTTAAAATTTCTAATTTGGTATTTCATGGGGGATTTTTGATTTGTTCTTTCTCTAATTTTTTTAGTTGCATGTTTAGTTCATTGATTTCCTCTTTCTCCAATTTATTCATATAAGCATTTAGAGCTATAATATATCCCCTGAGAGTTGCTTTGAATTAATCCCATAGATTTTGGTATGTTCTTTCATTATTATCATTATCTAGGATAAAATGGTTAATTCTTTCTATAATTTGTTTTTTGGTCCACTCATTTTTTAAGATGAGGTTATTCAGTTTCCAGTTTGCTCTGGGTCTATATCTCCTTAGCCCAGTATTGCATATGACTTTTATTGCATTGTGATCTGAGAAAGATGTATTCACTATTTCTGCCTTTCTGCAGTTGATCATTAGGTTTTTATGTCCTAGTACATGGTCAATTTTTGTATAAGTTCCATGTACTGCAGAGAAAAAGGTATATTCCTTCCTATCCCCATTAAGTTTCCTCCATAAGTCTACCATATCTAATTTTTCTCACAATCTTTTTACCTCCCTAATTTCTTTCTTGTTTGTTTTATGATTTGATTTATCTAGATCTGATAGCGGGAGGTTGAGATCTCCCACTAGTAGAGATTCTTTCAGCTTCTCCTTTAAGAATTTGGGTGCTGTCCCACTGGGTGCATATATATTCAATATTGAAATGACTTTATTGTCTATGGTACCTTTAAGGAGGATAAAGTTTCCTTCCTTATCTCTTTTAATGCTATCTATTTTTGCTGCTGCTTTTTCTGAGATAAGGATTGCTACCCCTGCTTTTTTTACTTCAGCTGAAGCAAAATATATTTTGCTCCAACCTTTTACCTTTACTCTATATGTATCTCTCTGCTTCAAATGAGCTTCTTGTAAGCAGCATATTGTAGGATTCTGGTTTTTAATCCACTCTGCTATTTGCTTATGTTTTAAGGAAGAGTTCATTCCATTCACATTCAAGGTTATGATTACTAATTCTTTATTGCCCTCTGTGCTATCTTCCCTCTGTTTGTATTTTTCCCCCTTTCCCCCCCTTTTATCCATATTCCCCCATATTTTGTTTTTGAATACCACCCCCTTCAGTGTGTTTGCCCTCCTATATCACACCCTCGCCTTTCTTTCCCCTTTCCTTGTTCCCTTCCCTTCCTTTTGTTATTTCCCCTTATTTTCTCCACTCCCCTTCCCTTTCTCTGTCCCCCTCCCCTTTTCCCCTTTTACTTCTTGAAAGGTTATATGTTTTATAAGTTAACTGAGTATGTGTAGGTTGACTTTAAGCCAAGTCTGATGAGAATAAGATTCAGGTGTTTCTCCTCTACTCCCTTCTTCCCCTCTATTACCATAGGTTTTTTGTACCTCTTAGTGTAATGAGATTTGTCACATTCAATCCCCTCCCTCCTCCCGTCTCTTTCCTGTCCCCCTTTTTAGGGAGGTAGTGTATTTTTTTTAGATCATTCTATCTAAGTCATAGAAAATTCTGAGTGTCTGTCCCTTGTAGTTCAGTATATTCTTTTGAATAGAGTCAAAATTCCTGAGAGTTATGAGAGTCTTTCTCCCCAGTGGAGTTAAAGCCAGTTACATCCCATTAGATATCAGTCTCATGCATAGGTCATGGATGTCCATCATTTCTGTTTAGGTATATTCTCTCTGTTAGAGTTACATATCTCAGCATTTATGAGAGTCTCCTCACCCCCCCATGCTGGGATATAGCCAGTTTCAACTTGCTGGATTGCATTTTTTTCCTTTTACCGTCCCGCCGCTTTTTTTTACCTTTTCATGTGTCTCTTGAACCTCCTGTTTGATATCCAGATTTTCTGTTTAGCTCTGGTCTTTTTATCAGAAATTTTTGGAATTCTTCCATTTCGTTAAATGTCCATCATTTTCCCTGGAAGAGAAGGCTCAGCTTTGCAGGAAAGTAGATTCTTGGCTGCATTCCAAGCTCCCGTGCTCTTCGAAATATCTTGTTCCTGGCCCTTTGATCCCTTAAAGTTGATGTAGCCAGGTCCTGTGTGATCCTTACTGTGGCTGCTTGATATTTAAATTTTTTCTTTCTGGCTGCTTGCAGGATTTTCTCTTTTATCTGATAGTTCTGGAGTTTGGCCACAACATTCCTTGGTGTTTTCATTTTAGGATCTTTTTCTGGTGGGGATCGATGTACTCTTTCAATAACTACTTTGCCCTCCAATTCGATGATGTCAGGGCAGTTTTCCATCACTAGATCCTGTAATATTAAGTCCAGGATTTTTTTTCTCTTCAGTGTTTTCAGGAAGTCCTATAATTTTCAGGTTTCCCCTCCTCGATCTATTCTCGAGGTCAGTGGTTTTGTTGATGAGGTATTTCACATTTGCTTCTATTTTTTCTATTTTTTTATTTTGTTTAACTGACTTGTACTGTCTTGTGGAGTCATTAGTTTTTGTAGACTCCATTATTTTTGGGGGAGAGGAGTTTTCTTCATTAACCTTTTCCAATTGGTCAATTCTATTTTTGAAAGAGCTCTGCATTTGACCAATTGAGGTTTTGAGAGAATTAATTTCTTTTTGCATTTGCTCATTTGAGGATCTGAGAGAATTATTCTCATTTTGTAATTGTCCAATTGATGATCTGAGAGATTTATTCTCCTTTTGTGTTTGTCCAATTCTACTTTCTAAGGTTTTGTTTTCTTGTTGCAAGGTATTAATTGTCTCCCCCAAATTTTCCAGTTGATTTTTAAACTCCTTCCTTATTTCTTCAAGGAAGTATTTCTGTGCTGGAGACTAGATTGTATTCTCCTCATAGGTTCCAGGTCTCTCTGAGTTGGGGTCTTTCCCTTCCAGGAATTTTTCTATGGTTCCACCTTTTCACTGACCCTTCTTCATTATGCTAAGGCCTTGAGTTGGGTGGGGCTGGTTCACCTGGGCTTGGGATCTCCAAAGGCTTTACTGAGTGCAGTTTCTCTGGCTGGCCAATAGGAGGAGCTGATTGCCCTCTCTGGGGTGTCTGTGACCTTGGTTGCTAGGCCTTCTCCCTTTGCTTGAGGGAGGGAATTGGAGCTGTTGAATTCTTTTGTCTTCAATCAATGGTGGGCTTTACCCTGGCCTGAGGTGATTCCTCAGCTGGGCTGGTTCTTCTGCTCACACACCTGGGCCTGAGGCAGAAGTAATTTGCATTTGTTTGGGAGGAGGCCTCAGTGCAATGGAGGCGTGGGCTCAGAGTTTCTCAGACCTGAGGAGCCCAGGGATGGTGTCCACAGCTCTCCTGCACCAGACCTCTCCCTACAGCCCCTTCCCCAAGCTCCAGGGGGACAGCACCAACACCAGTGCCTCTGCTTCCCTGCGGACCCAAGCCCCCTTCAGTCCAGCCCCACTTCTGATCCAGCAGGTCTGGCTCTCAGGCCCTCAGACTCCCAGTTCCGATTCAGCTGTTGGTAACAATCCAAGGTTCAGACCTTAGCCATAGCATAAAAAGCTTGTATCTATACTGTCTATACCCCAGGAGCAGAGCTAAAACAACAAAGATAAGTAAAAAAAGTTAAAAGAGCTCTCACTATAGAAAACTACTTTGGGGGCAGCTAGGTGGTACAGTGGAGTCAGGAGGACTTGAGTTCAAATCCAGCCTCAGACAGTTAATAATTATCCAACTATATTACCTTGGGTAAGTCACTTAACCCCATTGCCATGCCAAAAAAAAAGAAAAAAAAGTAAAACTGCTTTGCAGATAAAGATGAGAACAATGTTACATCAGAAGAAGGAATCAGTAAAAAAATCATTCACAAGGGACATCTCAAAAGAATCTATGAATTGGACTCAAATACAAAAGCTAAAAGAAAAACTTAAAAACGAATTTAAAATTCCAAGAGGAGAGGAAGAAGAAAAATGGAAAAGGGAAAACAGAGTCATGCAGAAAAATCATGAAAATTTGACCAGAGAATTCAATACCTTGAAAAAGGAAATGCAAAAACTAAAAAATAAAACTAAAAATAAGAATTGAATAAACAGAAACTAATGATTCTATGAGATTTCAAAATTCCAAGAAACAACATAAAAAGTTGAAAAAATTGAAGAAAACATAAAATGCCTTGTAGGAAAAACAAATGACCTGGAAAATAGATTCAAAGGAGATAATCTACAATCATCAGACAACTAGAAAGCCTAAATCATAAAAATAACCTGAAAAACATCTTGCATGGATTTATCAAGGTAAACTGTTCAAATGTGCTGGAACAAGAAGACAATGTAACCATTGAAAGATACATAGAACCCCTCTAGAAAGAGATCCTGAGATAAAAACTTTAAGGGCTGTTATAGCCAAATTCCAGAACTCTAAAACAAAGGAGAAAATGCTGCAAGCAGAAAAAAAAAGGACACAATTTAAATACAAAGGAAACACATTCATATTCTCACAGGACCTATCAGGCCCAACACTGAAGGACCTGAAGAGCTGAAATATCATTTATTGGAGGGCAAAGGACCTGGGATTACAACCAAGAATTTACTACCCTGCAAAATTTAGCATATACTGTCAAGGGAAAAGATGGATTTTCAACAAAATAGAGGACTTCCAGAATTTCCTGACACAAAGACCTGACCTGAACAAAGAATTCAATCACTTATATATATGACCCAAGAGATGAATAAAAAGGTAAATGAAAGGGGGAAGGAAAAAAACAAACAAAATAAATGTTGGTCAAGACCATCAAATTGTATGCAACTCTAAAAGGAAAGATATAACATTTCTAATTCAGGAGAACTTCACTTCTCTTAGGATAATTAAACAATCAAATATAATTGAAGAGATTGGGCTTAAAAGGATATGGGTAGAGTTGGGTCTTGTCTCTCCATTGAAGAGGTTCAAAATGACATAACTATGTTTGAGACAAAAACCTCTTATGAACAACAGGGTATTAGCTCTAAACTTAAGTTTCTCATTATCCTTTGACCCACTTTAATTCTGCTGTGTCAACAAAACTAACACTTCCCCCTGATGAGGGCATCATAAACTGGGCAATCCTGAGTCGATGTCCTCCATAATATACCCATTTCTGAAATTCTCAAGTGAGACCTTCAAAGCCTCCCAGTACTTAGAACCCTTTAAAATTCCTGTAGTTAAGTAAAAGAGGGTTTGACTTAATCAATGCTTTACTTAACATGGGGTTAAGGACCCTGGGTAGGAGTGGGGGCAGTAAAGTGTGAGGTAAATAGGCTCAGGAGAGAGGTACAAATTGTTTAAGAAATTATATGACTTTGGATGATACATTAGCTCATGGGACTGTTTGTCTTTGGAGGGTACTTGAAAAGGGGGTAAAGTAAAAATAATTATAATTGTAATTTGCTGTAATTTGAAACAATGCTATGTATCAAACAGTCAAGCAATTAATCTGTGGTGATACTTTGATAATAATATGAATTTATGAAACTATCAAATAATCAAACTGTGGTTGATGATACCCAATTAATAATACTTGAGTGATAAATAAAAACAGGTAAAGATGCACAAAGAGTTATAATATTAGAGGGAAATTAGAGAGTGTGAACACTGAGTAAATCCTATTCAATAGATCTGGCCCACAGAGAAAATAAAATGCATTGGCACTTAGTTTAAAAAGCTATCCTAATCTATAGGGAAGGGTGGGGAGGACAAGGAAAAGGAAAGATAAGGGAAGAAGGGACTGATAAAAGGGAACTGGAAAGTATAAGTAAAAATAAACTGATAGTTAAATTTTAAAAGCAAAGTTAAAGAAGAAAGGGATTAAAATTTTGGTGAGGAGTAAGAGAAAAGGAAAGAGAAATATATAAATGGAGAAAGTTAGCATAGAGGAAAGTACAGAATTAATAATCTTAACTGCAAATGTGAATGGGATGAACTGTTCAATAAAATATAAGTGGAGATATATATAAAATGCTAACCTGACTGTGGGAAGGGAGGGTGGAAGGAAACTGTAACTTGGAAAAAATGGAAGAAAATAAATAAATAAATAAAATCCCCCCCAAAAAAAACAAAAAAATTAAGAAGTCAGGATGAATTTGGTGCAGCAAAATGAATTCTCATTTAGGATTCTGTTATGACATTCAATGTAAAAATAAACCACTACTGAAGAGAAAACTTATAATTTGAAACCTACTTCTAGAATGAAAATCACAGTATTTTCTAAAAAGTATGAGAGGAGAGCAGATTGGATTAAAAATCAGAATCCTACGATACATTGTTTACAAGAAACACATCTGAGATAGAAAGATATACACAAGGTAAAGGTAAAAGTATGGGGCAAAATATATTATGCCTCAGCGGAAGCAAAAAAAAATCAGGGGTAGAGATCCTGATATAAGATAATGTAAAAACAAAATTTGTTCTCATCAAAATGGATTAGGAAGGAAACTACATCTTCTTCAAAGGCACCATTGGTAATGAAGCAATATTATTACTAAATATATATATATGTGCGCCTAGTGCCATAGCATCCAAATTCCTACAGGAAAAGCTGAGTGAATTACAAGGAGATATAGATAGCAAAACTTTCATACTGGGGGACTTCAATCTCCTTCTCTCAGAACTAGATAAATCTAACCATAAAATAAACAACAAGGTGGTTAAGAAGGTGAATGAAATCTTAGAAAACTTAGATATGAGAGACCTCTGGAGAAAACTTAAAGATAATAGAAAATAATATACCTTTTCCTTGGCAGTACATGGTACCTATACCAAAATTGACCATGAACTAGGGCACAAAATCCTTATAATCAAATACAGATAGCAGAAATAATAAATACACACTTCTCAGAAGAAGATGCAATAAAAACTAGCTATAATACAGGGTCTAGAAAGAGAAACCATAAACTATTTGGAAACTAAATAACTTAGTCTTAAATAATGAGTGGATCAAACAGCAAGAAATAAAAATAATAAAGGTACATAAGAAAATAATACTAATGAGACATCATACCAAAATCTATAGGATGTAGCCAGGGCAGTTTTTTTTAAATTCTTTTTTTAATTTATTTTTATTTTCATCAATATGTCCATGAATATTTACATTTTACAAAATTTCTTTCCACCCTCCCTTCTCACCCAGTTCCCCTCAGTAGGGAACAGTCAGATTAGCATTTTACATAAATATTTTGCTAAATATGTTAACAGATTAGTAATTTTTGAAATGAAGAATTAGGATTAAGGGAAAGAGATACATAAGAGATAATTTTATAAAGTATTCATCAGATTCAGAAGGGTTTTTTCCTATGTGTTTTGTTTTGTTTTTCTTCCTCTGGTTGGGGATGATATAGTCCATAACCAGGCAAATGCAGCCATCCTAGCTATCTGGACTTTAGAAAGTTGCTGCTTTCACCAAGTTTTTTTTCATCTCATAATATTGTTGATGTGTACATTGTTCTCTTGGTTCTACTCCCTTCACTCAGCATCAAATCCTTTAAGTCATTCCATACTTCTCTAGAGTCCAACCCTTTATGGTTTCTTTTTTTTATTTATTTTTATTAAAGATATTATTTGAGTTTTACAATTTCCCCCAATCACTTCCCTCCCCCTACTCCCACACAGAAAGCAATCTGTCAGTCTTTACTTTGTTTCCATGTTGTACCTTGATCCAAATTGGGTGTGATGAGAGAGAAATCATATCCTTAAAGAGAAGAGAAGTCTAAGAGGTAACAAGATCAGACAATAAGATATCTGTTTTTTTTTTCTAAATTAAAGGAAATAGTCCTTGTACTTTGTTCAAACTCCACAGCTCCTTATCTGGATACAGATGGTACTCTCCTTTGCAGACAGCCCAAAATTGTTCCCGATTGTTGTACTGAAGGAATGAGCAAGTCCTTCAAGGTTGAACATCACTCCCATGTTGCTGTTAGGTGTACAGTGTTTTTCTGGTTCTGCTCATCTCACTAGGCATCAGTTCATGAAAATCCCTCCAGGTTTCCCTGAAATCCCATCCCTCCTGGTTTCTAATAGAACAACAGTGTCCCATGACATACATATACCACAGCTTGCTAAGCCATTCCCCAACTGAAGGACATTTACTGGATTTCCAATTCTTTGCCACCACAAACAGAGCTGCTATAAATATTTTTGTACAAGTAATGTTTTTACCTTTTTTCCTCATCTCTTCAGGGTATAGACCTTGTAGTGAGTGGTATTGCTGGGGCAAAGGGTTTGCACATTTTTGTTGCCCTTTGGGCATAGTTCCAAATAGCTCTCCAGAAGGGTTGGATGAGTTTGCAGCTCCACCAACAGTGTAATAGTGTCCCAGATTTCCCACATCCCTTCCAACAATGATCATTATCCTTCCTGGTTATATTGGCCAATCTGAGAGGTGTGAGGTGGTACCTCAGAGAAGCTTTAATTTGCATTTCTCTAATAATTAATGATTTAGAGCATTTTTTCATATGGCTATGGATTGATTTGATCTCCTCATCTGTAAATTGCCTTTGCATATCCTTTGACCATTTCTCAATTGGGGAATGGCCTTTTGTTTTAAAAATATGACTCAGAGAAATGAGTCCTTTGTCAGATTCATTAGTTGTAAAGATTGTTTCCCAATTTACTACATTTCTTTTGATCTTGGTTACATTGGTTTTATCTGTGCAAAAGGTTTTCAATTTAATGTAATTGAAATCATCTAATTGGTTTTTGGTGATGTCCTCCAACTCTTCCTTAGTCATAAACTGTTCCCCTTTTCATAGATCTGACAGGTAGACTAGTCCTTGATCTTCTAATTTGCTTATAGTATTGTTTTTTATGTCTATGTCCTGTAACCATTTGGATCTTATCTTGGTAAAGGGTATGAGGTGTTGGTCTAATCTAAGTTTAATCCATACTAACTTCCAATTTTTATCAAAGAGGGAGTTTTTTATCCCAATGGACAGGCTCTTTGGGTTTATCAAACAGCAGATTACTGTAATCATCTCCTGCTTTTACACCTAGTCTATTGCACTGGTCCACCACTCTATTTCTTAGCCAATACCAAACAGTTTTGATGACTGTTGTTTTATAATATAATTTTAGATCAGGTAGGGCTAAGCCTCCTTCTTTTGCACTTTTTTCATTAAGCTCCTGGCAATTCTTGACTTTTTATTTTTCCATATGATTTTACTTATAATTTTTTCTAACTCGTTAAAGTAATTTTTGGAATTTTGATTGGTAGGGCACTAAACAGATAGTTTAGTTTTGGTAGAAATGTCATTTTTATTATATTAGCTCTACCTAGCCATGAGCAGTTGATATTTGCCCAGGTATTTAAATTTAATTTAATTTGTGTGAGACGTGTGTTTATAATTGTTTTCAAAAAGATTCTGAGTCTGTCTTGGCAAATAGACTCCCAAGTATTTTACACTGTCTGAGGTTACTTTGAATGGAATTTCTCTTTCTAGCTCTTCCTGCTGTTTCTTGCTAGACATATATAGAAAAGTTGAGGATTTATGAGGGTTTATTTTATATCCTGCAACTTTGCTAAAATTGCTAATTATTTCCAGTAGTGTTTTAAATTATTTCTTGGGATTCTCTAGGTAGACCATCATGTCATCTGCAAAGAGTGAAAGTTTTGTCTCTTCCTTCCCACTTCTAATTCCTTCAATTTCTTTTTCTTCTCTAATTGCTGATGCTAACATTTCTAATACAATATTGAATAGTAGTGGTGATAAGGGGCACCCTTGTTTCACCCCTGATGTTATTGGGAATGCCTCTAGCCTCTCCCCATTGAATATAATGCTTGTTGATGGTTTCAGATAGATATTGCTCATTATTTTAAGGAACAGTCCATTTATTCCTACACTCTCTAGTGTTTTTAATAGGAATGGATGCTGCATTTTGTCAAAAGCTTTTTCAGCATCTATTGATATGATCATATGGTTTCTGATAGGTCTGTTGTTGACATAATTGAGTATACTAACAGTTTTCCTAATATTGAACCCACCCTGCATTCCTGGAATATATCCTACTTGATCATAATGTATTATCCTAGTGATGACTTGTTGTAATAGTTTTGCTAAGATTTTATTTAGGATTTTTGCATCTATATTCATCAGGGAAATAGGTCTATAATTTTCTTTCTCAGTTTTAATGCTTCCTGGTTTAGGTAACAGTACTGTATTGGTTTCATAGAAAGAGTTAGGCAGAGTTTCATCTTTCCCTATTTTTCCAAAGAGTTTATATAGGATTGCAAACAATTGTTCTTTAAATGTTTGGTAGAATTCACTTATGAATCCATCAGTCCCTGGAGATATTTTTTTAGGGAGTTCAATAATGGCTTGTTGAATTTCTTTTTCTAAGATAGGGTTGTTTAGGTATTTAATCTCTTCTTCATTTAACCTGGGCAACTTATATCTTTGTAAATATTCATCCATTTCACTTAGATTATCAAAGTTATTGGCATAGAGTTGGGCAAAATAATTTCGAATTATTACTTTAATTTCCTCCTCATGGGTGGTGAGTTCACCTTTTTCACTTATGATACTAGCAATTTGGTTTTCTTCTTTCTTTTTTTAATCAAATTGACCAGAGGTTTATCAATTTTATTGGTTTTTTCATAATACTAATTTTTGGTTTTATTTATTAATTCAATAGGTTTTTGCTTTCAATTTTATTAATTGCTCCTTTAATTTTTAGAATTTCTAATTTGGTATTTAATTGGGGATTTTTGATTTCTACTTTCTCTAATTTTTTTAGTTGCATGTTTAGTTCATTGATTTCCTCTTTCTCCAATTTATTCATAGAAGAATTTGGAGCTAGAATATATCCCCTGAGAGTAGCTTTGAATGAATCCCATAGATTTTGGTATGTTGTTTCATTATTATCATTATCTAGGATAAAATGGTTAATTCTTTCTATAATTGTTTTTTGGTCCACTCATTTTTTAAGATGAGGTTATTCAATTTCCAATTTGTTCTGGGTCTATATCTCCTTGGCCCAGTATTGCATATGACTTTTATTGCATTGTGATCTGAGAAAGATGTATTCACTATTTCTGCCTTTCTGCAGTTGATCATTAGGTTTTTATGTCCTAGTACATGGTCAATTTTTGTATAAGTTCCATGTACTACAGAGAAAAAGGTATATTCCTTTCTATCTCCATTCAGTTTCCTCCATAAGTCTACCATATCTAATTTTTCTCACAATCTTTTTACCTCCCTAATTTCTTTCTTGTTTGTTTTATGATTCGATTTATCTAGATCTGATAGTGGGAGGTTGAGGTCTTCCACTAGTAGTGTTTTGCTGTCTATGTCTTCCTGTAGTTCTTTCAGCTTGTCCTCCAATTATTTGGGTGCTATCCCACTGGGTGCATATATATATTCAATATTGAAATGACCTTATTGTCTATGGTACCTTTTAGGAGGATAAAGTTTCCTTCCTTATCTCTTTTAATGCTATCTGTTTTTGATGCTGCTTTGTCTGAGATAAGGATTGCTACCCCTGCTCTTTTTACTTCAGCTGAAGCAAAATATATTTTGCTCCAACCTTTTATCTTTGCTCTATATGTATCTCTCTGCTTCAAATGAGTTTCTTGTAAGCAGCATATTGTAGGATTCTGGTTTTTAATCCACTCTTCTATTTGCTTATGTTTTAAGGGAGAGTTCATCCCATTCACATTCAAGGTTGTGATTACTAATTCTTTATTGCCCTCCATGCTATCTTCCCTCTGTTTGTATTTTTCCCCCTCCCCCCCTTTATCCACATTCCCCAGTATTTTATTTCTGAATACCACCCCCCTTCAGTGTGTTTGCCTTCCTATATCACACCCTCCCCTTTCTTTCCCCTTTCCCTTTTTCCCTTTTCCCTTCCCTTCCTTTTGTTATTTCCCCTTATTTCCCCCACTCCCCTTCCCTTTTTCCATCCCCTCCCCCTTTTCCCCTTTTAATACTTGAAAGGTTAGATGTTTTATAAGTTAACTGAGTATGTGTAGGTTGACTTTAAGCCAAGTCTGATGAGAAGAAGATTCAGGTGTTTCTCCCTTGCTCCCTTCTTCCCCTCTATTACCACAGGTTTTTTTGTACCTCTTAGTTTATTGAGATTTACCCCATTCAATCACCTCCCTCCTCCCGTCTCTTTCCTGTCCCCCTTTTTTTTACATCATTCTATCTAACTCATAGAAAATTCTGAGTGTCTGTCCCTTCTAGTTCAGTATATTCTATCGAATAGAGTCAAAATGCCTGAGAGTTATTAGAGTCTTTCTCCCATGTGGGGTTAAAGCCAGTTACATCCCATTAGATAGTAGTCTCATGAATATGTCATGAATGTCCATCATTTCAGGCTAGGTGTATTCTCTCTGTTAGATTTATATTTCTCAAGATTTATGGAAATCTTTTTCCCCCCCATGCTGGGATATAGCCAGTTTCAACTTACTGGATTGCATTTGTTTTTTCTTTTTACCGCCCACCCCCTTTTTTTTTACCTTTTCATGTGTCTCTTGAATCTCCTGTTTGATGTCCAAATTTTCTGTTTAGCTCTGGTCTTTTCATCAGAAATTTTTGGAATTCTTCCATTTTGTTGAGTGTCCATCTTTTTCCCTCGAAGAGGATGCTCAGCTTTGAAGGAAAGTAGATGCTTGGCTGCATTCCAAGCTCCTGTGCTTTTCGAAATATCTCGTTCCAGGCTCTTCGATCCCTTAAATTTGATGCAGCCAGGTCCTGCGTGGTCCTTACTGTGGCTCCTTGATATTTAAATTGTTTCTTTCTGGCTGCTTGCAGGATTTTCTCTTTTATCTGATAGTTCTGGAATTTGGCCACAACATTCCTTGGTGTTTTCATTTTAGGATCTTTTTCTGGTGGGGATCTATGTACTCTTTCCATAACTACTTTGCCCTCCGATTCGAGGGCAGTTTTCCATCACTAGATCCTGTAATATTAAATCCAGGCATTTTTTCCTCTTCAATGTTTTCAGGAATTCCTATAATTTTCAGGTTGTCCCTTCTCGATCTAGTGTCGAGTTCAGTGGTTTTGTTGATGAGGTATTTTACATTTCCTTCTATTTTTTCTATTTTTTGATTTTGTTTAACTGACTCTTGCTGTCTTATGGAGTCATTAGTTTCTAGATGCCATTCTTTTTGTGGGGGAGGAGTTTTCTTCATTAACATTTTGCAATTCCTTTTCCAATTGGTCAATTCTACTTTTGAAAGAGCTTTCCATTTGACCAATTGAGGTTTTAAGAGAATTAATTTCTTTTTGCATTTGTTTATTTGAGGATCTGAGAGAATTAGTCTCATTTTGTATTGGTCTAATTGATGATTTGAGAGATTTATTCTCATCTCTTAATTGTCCAGTTGATGATCTGAGAGAATTATTCTCCTTTTCTGTTTGTCCAATTGTACTTTCTAAGGTTTTGTTTTCTTGTTGCAAGGTATTAATTGTCTCCCCCAAATTTTTAAGCTGCTTCCTTATTTCTTCAAGGAAGTCTTTCTATGCTGGAGACCAGATTTTATTCTCCTCAGAGGTTCCAGGTCTCTCTGAGTTGGGGTCTTTCCCTTCCAGGAATTTTTCTATGGATCCACCTTCCACTGACCCTTTTTTCATTATGCTAAGATCTTGGGGGGGGGGGGGCTAGTTCACCTGGACTTGAGATCACTAAAGGCTTTACTGAGTGCAGTTTCTCTGGCTGGCCAGTGGGAGGTGCTGGCTGCTTTCTCTGGAGTGTCTGTGACCTTGGTTGAGGCCTTCTCCCTTTGTGTGAAGGGAGGAGTTGGAGCTATTGAATTCTTTTGACTTCAATCAATGGTGGGCTTTACCCTGGCCTGAGGTGATTCCTCAGCTGGGCTGGTTCTTCTGCTCACACACCTGGGCCTGAGGCAGAATTAGTTTGTATTTGTTTGGGAGGAGGCCTCAGTGCAATGGAGGCGTGGACTCAGAGTTTCTCAGACCTGAGGAGTCCAGGGATGGTGTCCCCAGCTCTCCGGCACCAGAACTCTCCCTCCAGCCTGGTCCCCAAGCTCCAGGGGGACAGCACCAACACCAGCACCTCTGCTTCCCTGCTGACCCAAGCCCCTTTGGTCCAGCTCCACCGCTGATCCAGCAGGTCCAGCTCTTGGGCCCTCATTCTCCCAGTTACAATTCAGCTGTTAAGCTGGCTGTTCCGGGGCTGATCCTACCTCTGAGCCCAGACTCAACCTCCTGCATTTGACCAAAGCTGCTGCAGGAGACAAATCCTGAGGTAGATGTTCTTTCTCCTGGCTTTTCTTTCTGGGTTTTGTGGGTCGGATTTCTTTTAAGATGTTTGTTTCATGTGATCGATGGGGAAGAGATCAGGAGACTTTAGAACTGTGCCTGTCTTCTCTCCGCCATCTTGGCCGGAAGTCCCCTTTATGGTTTCTTAAAGAACAATAGTATCCCATAATATTTATGTACCATAACTCGTTTAGACATTCCCCCAATTGATGGGCATCCCCTCAATTTCCAACTCTGTGACACTACAAAAAAGAGCTCCTATGAATATTTTGGAACATGTAGGATTTTTCCTGTTTTTAAACAATTCTTCTGAATATAATCCTAGAATTGTAATTGCTGATTCATAGGTTATGAATAGTTTTATTGCTCTTTAGACGAAGTTCCATATTGCTTCCAGAAAGTTTGGATCTATTCACAACTCCACCAGTAATGCATCAATGTCCCAGTCCTCCCACAACCTCTCCAATATTGATCATCTGCCCTTTTTCTCATCTTGGTTAATCTAATAGGTGTGAGATGATACCTCATTGTTGTTTTAATTTTCATTTCTCTAATCAACCCAAGGCAGTTTTGAGGGGAAACTTTATAACTCTTAATTCCTATGTGAATAAAATAGAGAGAAAGGAAATCAATGAATTGGGTGTGAAACTAAAAACACTATAAAAGAACAATTTAAAGATCCTCAATTAAATAGCAAATTAGGAATTCTGAAAATCAAGGGAGAGAGAGATTAATAAAATTGAAAGCAAGAAAACCATTAATCTCATAAATAAAACTAAGGGTTGTTTTTATGGAAAATTCAAAAAATACAGAAATCTTTGGCTAACCTGTTTTAAAAATAAGTTCAAATGGGTACAGGATGTTGGACATAAAGAACTACAATGTAGATAAATTAATAGGTCAAGAAGTATTCTATTGATAAGCTCTATAGAAAGGGGACAAATTTACTACAAAATCAATGGTTTGCCTATGTTAAATTAAAAAGGGTTTGCAATAAAAATATCAATGCTGCTAAAATCAGAAGGAAAGCACAAAATTGGGAAACAATCTTCACAACTGGAAATTCTGTGGAAAGTCCCATTTCTAAAATATAGGGAGAATTGTATCAAATTTATCAGGTTGCAAGTCAATCCCCAATTAATAAATGGCCAAAATATATAAATAGACAGTTTTCAAATGAAGAAATTAAAATTATATACAATCATAAAATGCTTCAAATCATTATTGATCAGAAAATTGCAAATTAAAATAATTCTGTCATATTATCTTATGTCTATCAGATTGGCTAAGTTGACAAAAAAGGAAAATGATCAATGTTGGAGAGGTTGTGGGAGGATTAGGATATTAATCATCCTTTGCTAGTGGAATGTCGAATGATCCAATCGTTCTAGAGAGTAATATGAAACTATACCCTAAGATCAACAAAATTGTTCATGCCTTCTGACCCAACAATTCCAATTCTAGGTCTATATCCATAAGAAATCATTAAAAATGAGAAAAGTTCTACATGTTCCAAAATATTCATAGCAGCTCTTTTTTGTAGTGGCAAAGAATTGGAAATTGAGGGGTTACCCATCAATTGGGGAATGGCTAAACAAGTTATGGTACATAAATACTATGGAATATTTGTATTCTATAAGAAAGTATAAATGATTGGACACTAGAGAAGCATGGAATGAGTTATAACGTCTAATGCTGAATGAAGGAAGCAGAACCAAGAGAACAATGCACATATTAATTTTTTAAATTTTTTTATCCATATTCACATGTATATTTTTAAGTTACAAAATTTCCTTCCACCTTCCCTTCCCACTTCCCTCCCCTCAGTGGCACACAGTCAGCTTAACATTGAGTATAGATATTTTTGAGATACATAGGACAGATTAATCATTTTTGGTATAGTAATTATAATTGAGGGAGAGAGATTCATAAGGTAATTTTTTATAAAGTGTTCATCAGATTCTAAAGGGTTGCTTTTCTGTTTTGTTTTGTTTTGTTTTTCTTCCTCTGGATGGGGATAACATTGTCCATAGCTGATCTAATACAGCTGTCCTAGCTCTCTGAACTACTTCCATGAAGGTAGATCATCTCATAACGTTGTTGTTAATGTGTACATTGCTCTAATGTTTCTGACTATGTACACATGAGCAACAACATTGCTAGATGATCAACCTTGATAAAATTCAATAAAAGTATTTCAAAATTGTTGAAAATATTTTTATTTTCTCTTTTTATTGCTTTATTTAAAAACTATTCTTTGGTATAGGGAATTATTCTTTGGGAAAGCAGAACAGAAATGTGGAGTGAATTATGTCAATATAAAAAATGATAAAAATTAATCATACATCATAAAATTTCACTTAATATTCTTACTTTCAATTTTTCCAATTATTAATTATCCAGGAGACAGCTGTGGATGCTCTTTTTTGATTTATAATTATTGTTTTGTACAGATTATCTTCAGATATTGATGTCTGGTAGCTAAATGTTTGGAGTCATAGGATGGAAAGTGATTTTGACTTTAGTATATAACTTCTCATGATGAGGTAATGTAAAATAATTAAAACAATAAGTAACCTTATAAAGTAACTATTACATAATGGTGTAGAATCTGCACAGTTTCATAAGAATTATTTTATAGGCTTACTTTAGAAGAAAACTCAAAGCCTAATCTTACTCCTTGAAAAAGGCATTATGGGGGTGGCTAGGTGGTACAGTGGATAGAGCAATGACCGTGGAGTCTGGAGCACCTGAGTTCAAATCCAGCCTCAGACATTTAATAAGTACCTGGCTTTGTGGCCTTGGACAACCCACTTAACCCCATTACCTTGCAAAAAATATCTAAAAAAAAAGAGAAAGTTATTATCCACTGGGTCAGGAAATGTTGAACTTTTAACATTATTAACATTTGAACTTTTAAGCCAAAGTATGAGATTGCCATAATTTAAAAAAAGCTCTAATTCTTAGAAGAGGGATTTTCTGGAAAGAATATAGCAAGAATACAGTATAAAATCCTATCCCCAAACCTAAATATGAACTGTGGTGACTCAGAGATGTTTTAACTTGCATTTCCCTGAACAACAATGATTTAGAGCATCTTTATATCACTACTGATAGCTTTGTTTTCTTCATTTGAAAAACTGCCTCTTCATATTCTTTGATAATTTATCAATTGATGAATTACTTATTTTTTAATAAACTTGATTACATTCTTACATATTTGAAAAATGAGGCCTTTATTAGAGAAATATGCTCTTAATTTTTCACATTTCTGCTTCCATTCTAATCTTAGTTACATCACTTTCGTTTGTGCAAAAAATTTTAAATTTAATGTATTCAAAATTATTCTTTTTTACTTCCCATGATATTCTCTATCCCTTGTTTGGTCATGAATTTTCCCCTTATCCATAGATTTTACAATAAAAAAAAATTTTCATGCTTCCCTAATTTGTTTATAACATCATTGTTATATCTAAATCATATTTCCATTTTGATCTTATCTTGGTTTATACCTAATTTCTTCCAAACTAATTTCTCTCTTCCCAACAGTTTTTGTCAAAAAGTTAGTTTTTCACATAAAAGGTTGAATCTTTGGATTTACCAAATGATAGATCTCTATAGTGATTTACTCTTATTTATTATTTACACAATTTATTTCACAGGTCTACTACTCAACATCCACTACCTTCTTCCCATAGAAAAATAAGATATTATTGGTCACTTATGTACTAGGAGCTTGATCATAGGAGGATTAGAACAGTTTGATTGAATGGTCATAAAGCTGGCTAAAGCTGCTGCTGGGGATGATTTAGAGTTTGGTCAGAAAATGCAAATATCAAGGTCATCCACTGTATCTTCCCATTACCAGTTGTCTTGAGATTTCCCTTGTCACTCTAAGGGTTCTAGAACAGTGAGACTAATGACTTTTACAGTTCTGCATCCCTTAAATCCAATTTACCTGCAAGTCAAGACATCACCCTTAGGATGTCATTGTTCCTCTTAATGGATGAAGGACAAACAATATCAGAGTTCTATACCAATATTTTTTCTTCTCTGTAATTTTGTGCCACCTTGGTTATTAAATTTCACAACCCTCACTTTTGATTTGCTTTTGTTTTTGTTGTTCTTAAAATGGGCATGGTTTTAGTTGTTATGGATATTATTTTCCTGGTAATCTTTAATTTACTTTGCATTTATAAAACAATTCCTATGCTTCTCCATATTCTTCATAACCATAATTAATTTTATATAATGTAAATTTTTACCCATTCCCCAATTGACAGACATCTTCTTCATATCCTGTCTTGTCCTATTACATTGAATGTTATGATCAATATTTTAGTGATTATGTGAGCATTTTTCATATTGTCTTCCTTTGGGACAAACAATGGGACTTCTGATTTAAGTGTAACCATGAATAATTTAGTAAAGTATAAAAGTATATATAAAAGGGTAAAGTATAAAAATGATATAAAATGTACTGCTTCAATCTGGGGAGATGAAGACAGCACCAGATTCAACTTATCAAAAGCATGTAGCATGAGATAACCTTCATGTACATTGTTTTTTAATTTATATATAGTTGGACATTCAGCTATAAACACTCTATCCAAATCATTAAAAATCAGCTTATTCTTTCTGGCCCTTTGTTTTATATTTTCCTTCTCTCTAAACTGTTTCTTTCCTCTCCCAAGGTCTTCCATCCTGAAATTTGCTCAGGGTGCCTCCTCTAGAGCTTCAGCACTCTTTGGCATAATTTTATCAACACTTGAAAATCAATATATCTATTTTTTTTCTCAATACTTGGGTTTATATGCACCATCAGAAATTATTTCTTAGCACTTTAGTTATTCTTCATGAGTGACTGTGTCAAAAACAAAGAAATAAACTAAAAATCAGTAATTATGTTGTAATGTTCAATTTTATGATGATCTTCTCTGAACTTCACTAAGAAGAAATTATCTAATGAACTCTCATTTGACTCATACTGGAAAACATTTCAGGTTGGTAGGATACACCTATACCTTGTGCTCCATTAGGTTTTATGCCATAAAATGACATTTCAGTCAGAATTTAATGGATACAATGTGTTGAAAATGAATTTTTGAAGAGACCAATGAATAGGGTATGTAAGTAAAAAAGGTAGAAAAAGAACAAATTAAAGATCCCAATTAAATACAAATTAAAAATTCTGAAAATCAAGGGAGAGATTAATAAAATGAAAAGCAAGAAAAGCATTGATCTCATGAATAAAATTAAAGTTGACTTTATGCGAAACCAATAAAATGAACAAATCTTTGGGTAATCTGATTAAAAAAATAAACAAGAAAACCAAATTACAAGTATCAAAACATCAAAAGAGAGAACTAACCTCCAATGAGGAGGAAATTAAAGAGATAATTGTGAAATACTTTGCCAAACTGTATGCCAATAAATTGGATAACTTGAGTAAAATGGATAAATATTTACAAAAATGCAAAATGCCCAGATTAACAGAAGAATAAATAAATTACTTGAAGAAACCATCAATAAACTCCCTAAGAAAATGTCTCCAAGGGCGACTAGGTGGCACAGTGGATAGAGCACTGGCCATGGAGTCAGGAGTACCTGAGTTCAAATCCAGCCTCAGACACTTAATAATTACCTAGCTGTGTGGCCTTGGGCAAGCCATTTAACCCCATTGCCTTGCAAAAACAAAACCCCTTAAAAACAAAAAGAAAACGTCTCCAGATGCAGATGGATTTACAAGTAAATTCTATCAAACATTTAAGGAATAATTAATTGTTAGTCTACATAAACTATTTTTAAAAATAGTAGAGGAAGAAGTTCTTGCTATCAAACTCCTTTTATGACACCAACATGGTACTGATGCCTAAACCAGGAGGAACCAAAATAGACAAATAAAATTATAGACCAATCTCCCTAATGAATATTGATGTAAAAAATCTTAAATAAAATTTTAGCAATGAGACTATAGCAATTTATCACTAGGATAATGCAACATGATCAGGTAGGATTTATACCAAGTAGATAGGGGAAGTTTAATATTAGGAAAACACTCAAGATAATTGAATGTATCAATAGTAAAACCAACAGAAATCATATGATCATCTCAACAGATACTGGAAAAGCCTTTGATAAAATTCAACATCCATTCCTATTAGAAACACTAGAACATTTAGGAATAAATGGAGCTTTCCTTAACATGATAAATAGTATGTATGTAAAACCATTAACAAATATTATATGGGGGCGGCTAGGTGGTGCAGTGGATAAAGCACTGACCCTGGAATCAGGAGTACCTGGGTTCAAATCTGGTCTTGGACACTTAATAATTACTTAGCTGTGTGGCCTTGGACAAGCCACTTAACCACATCTACCTTGCAAAAAAACCTAAAAAAAAAAACCAAATATTATATGTAATGGTAATAAATTCGGAGCATTTCTAATACAATCAGAGGTGGAACAAGAATTCTCATTATCACCATTACTATTCAATATTCTAAAATTCTAGCAGTAGCAGTAAGAGAAGAAAAAGAAATTGAAGGAATTAGGATTGTCAATGAGTAAGCAAAACTTTTACTCTTTGTAGATCATATCATGGTATACTTAAGGACCCCAAAAAACTCATCTAAAAAACCCCTTGAGACAATTACCAAATTCAGCAATGTAGCAGGATATAAAATAAACCCACATAAAACATCAGTATTTCTATATATGAACCTCAAAGTCAAAGAGCAAGAGTTAGAAAGAGAAATCACATTGAAAATAACTGCAGACAACATTAAATATTTGGGAATCTACCTCCCAAGACAAATCCAGAAACTGTATGAGCACAATTATAAAGCACTTATCACTCAAATAAAATCAGATGTAAATAATTGGAAAAATGAAAAATGCTCATGGTTAGATCAAGCTAATATAATAAAAATGACAATTCTACCAAAATTAAATTACCTATTCAGTGCCATACCAATAAAACTATAACTACTGAGCAAAAAAAATTCATCTGGAGCAACAAAAGGGTAAGAATAGCAAGAAAACAGATGGAAAAAAAATGAAAGGAAGCTGAGCTAGGTCTCCAGATCTTTAGATCACCAGATTTAAAATTATATTATAAAACAGCAGTCATCAAAGCAGCCTGGTACTTGTTAAGAAATAGTAGTAGCTCAGTGGATTAGGATGGGTTCAAAGGAAACCACAGTAAATCACTACAGCAATCTACTTTTTGAGAAATCCAAAGACAACCACTTCTGGGTTAAGAACTCACTAATTGAAAAAATGTTGGGGAAAACTGGAAAGCAGTATAGCAAAATCTAGACATAGATCCTGATCTCATACCCTATACCCAAATAAGGTCAAAATGAGTATAGGATTTTTATATAAAGAGTGATACCATAAATAAACTAATAGAACCAGAAGTACTCTATCAGATCTATGGTAAGGGGATAAATTTATGATCAAACAAGAATCAAAACACATTAAACTGCAAAATGAATGATTTTGATTATATTAAATTAAAAAGGGTTTGTACTAATAAGATCAATGCTACCAAAATTGGAAGGAAAACAACAATGGAATACAATCTTCACAACTAGAAATTCTGATAAAGGTCTCACTTCTAAAATGCATAAACAATTGCATCAACTTTATAAGGTCACAAGTCATTCTCTAATTGATAAATGGTCAAAGATTTGAACAGGGAGTTTTCAAATCATTACTGATTAGAGAAATGCAAATTAAAATAACAATGTGGTATTATCTCACACCTATCAGATTTACCAAGATGAGAAAAAAAAGGGAAAATGATCAATGTTGGCGAGGTTGTGGGAGGATTGGGACATTAATGCATTGCTGGTGGAGTTGTGAATGGACCAACCTTTCTGGAGAGCAATATGGAACTAAGCCCAAAGAGCAATAAAACTTTGACTCAGCAATTCCAATCCTAGGTCTATATCCAGAAGAAATTATTAAAAAGGGGGGGAGTCCTACATGTTCCAAATATTCATAGTAGCCCTTTTTTTGTAGTGACAATGAGTTGGAAATTGAGGGGATGCTTATCAATTGAGGAAATGGTTAAACAAGTTTTGGTACATGAATACTATGGAATATGATTATTCCGTAAGAAACCAGAAATGGTCAGACTCTAGAGAAGCTTGGAATGACTTATGGGATCTGATGCTAAGGGAATAAATGTGAGTGGGGAAGAATAAAGTGGAGGGAAATAACATCTAGTAATAGCAGCTGTTGGAAAAATATTGAAGCAACTTCTCTGGTGGACTTATGATAAAGAAAGCAACTCAACCCAGAGACAGAGCCATTGGAATCTCAATATAGACTGAAGTATATTTTTTTCCTTTCTCTCTCACTATTCTTGAGGTTTGTCTTCTTCTTGGGTGGGGTGGGGGGGCTTTATGTTTACTCTTATAACAAAATTATTGTAATAATATAAAATAAATAAGAAAAAAGAATGAAAGACAAACTTCAAAGAAAGCAAAAACTAGCACAGAATTGGAGAAATTTTAGGAATCATGGAAAAAAATGAAAAAAATTAAAGACTTCTGGTTTCATAATTCAAAGAAATAGACAGTTTTTTAACCAGAAGAGAAGGTCTCAACAAGTCACCTGAGTTGGAGAAGACATTTTAGAACAGATTCAGAAGATGTAGAAGGACATCAGATATCTCCAGGAAAGAAGAGAAGTGAGAAAGAGAGACACTGGACCAATCTCCACCATGTGTACCTATGCACTTATGTGTATTTTGTTTGGTCAGGAGATCTGACCCTTTTGATAACTGTAACTTCCCCTTGGTTCTGCAAGTGTGACACCCCTTACCTCACCTTATGGATAATGAAACTTTTGATGAAAAGGAGGAGAGACAGAGTGAAGATGTTCTCCATTAAGAGAAAAAGAGGTCAAAATTTTGGGGTGGCATGATTATATCCTACTTGAGTTTGTATATCCCATCTAGGGAGTGTATTATCTCTGATTTAGAGATTTGGGGTATTAGTAATGGTGGGAGAAAAATCTAGCTTACAGAAGTCATTGACCAGTCTTTTGGTGTGGCTAAATGTTCGACTTGCAGTTGTCCAAAGCAGTTTGAGAACTGGCCTGGGGTTCCAGTCCCTCTGAGTTCAGCCTAGATTTTCAGTTCCTGATCAGAGTTGCACTGTGGCATAGGATTCTGGTCCAGAGGAGAGAAACACCAATGGCATGTGAATGAGTCGGTTTAGGGTGAATATCGTCCATATCAGACCAGAGAGGCTATTTTCCTGGGCAGTGGACTCATGTCTGGAAGCAGGGTACACATATTCTGGACTGTACAACTAACAGAGATAGGTGGACTGAGACTCATGTGAGAGGTAATAATGGTACCTGGATTCCTTGTCAAGATGCATTAAGATAAAGAAAATATATACCCATATGCCAAGAGTTGTTCGGGAAGTTGTTAGCTAAACATATGAGCTTGTTACTTTGGAACCCCAATTTATATCCTGATTAGATTCTAAGCTGTATTGGAAACAATTACCAATTAGACAACTAGGGCCCTGGACTTGCTGGCTGGCTAAGCTATGCAAATGAGAGAGGTATTCAACAAAGAATTGTATTAAACAAATTGTTGGTTGCAGGAGAAAAAAAGAGAAATAGATATTTGTCTATATCTGTATAATAATATTTGCAGCTTAGTGAATGAAGGGCACATGAAGAAATGTAAAAATTTCTCTCCTATGAACTTGTTCTCTATTAGAATTACTAGATGTTGCTTATCCCACCATGATCTATGCCTTCTATTTCTTAATTTCTACTTATTTTGCTTCCTTTCTAGTCAGCCTTTTTATAAAGAATTATATACACATGTATTTATAACTAACACAGAATTAAATATATGGCCCTCACATACATTGGACTAATTAAACCACAATGAAATATACAGTATTGCAGATGAAACTGATGTAATTAACAATAATTTATGTGGAAATCTTCATTTTTAGTGTTTCAAAATAAATTCACTGACATCAGGGAGTTAATAATTAATTTGCGATGTTTATGATAAGACATTGACCCAGTAATTCTGTTTTTATTTCTAGAAATTAATATTTATATAATTTAGAAGTTCAGTAAAAATTACTTTGAACATTTTAAACTCTTATAATTAGATCAATTTCTATTAATTTATAGTCAAGAGTGGTACATTTATTTAAGATTAGAGTGATATTATTTGCATCACATTAACATTTTATTGAGGAAGCTAAAAATATTTGCAGTATCAGAATAAAGTAGCTTATTAGCTTTTTTAGTACATAGCTCTGAATTGATTTTTATATAAACAACACATTTTATGGTAAAGAAATCTGGTTGTTTTCATTTCATGCTTTTGGATGCTCAGTTATTTATTTTCTCAGTAATTGCTGCATATATCACTTATCCCCCTGTCAGTTTTGGGATTTCCCCCCCAACTGTACTTGTTTTAGTGCTATGTAAACTCTATCAATTTGTTCAGAATCACTACATCTCCTCCCTCTTCCCCTCCCTATTGTACCACACTTTACATTATTTCCAGAGATGTTAATTGGCTTTTAGAAATAAATAGAGTTTTTCTGAAAGAGATGGTTTAGCCCATATATAGGATCAGTCTAATAGGAGAGTACACATGGGGATGTTTAAGGAAGAGAAACAACTTTGGCGCATAGGAAATTTCCACATGTACAAGCCTATGACTTTTTGCCATCAGGGCAAAAGATTCAACAGGGGCTTGCAGCCAACCATTTTTCTTTGGTCCAGACTTTTGGACCTCTCCCAGCATGCATGAGATGTAGCCAGAAGTTGGCCAGCTTTACTAGGATTGTAGACTGGCCTAGGTAGTCCATCAGTATTGGAGTGTTTGTGCTTGCTTTTATCTCAAGACTAAGCCAAGGGAGCCAGTAGGACTTTAGAATTGCTGTCATTAGATCGTGCATCTTTAAATAAATCAATAATGAATAATCTGGATAAGGACATAACCAGAGTTGATACCATCCCCCCTACTGTTTTGGGACCACCTAAAGGGATTCATATGGTTTATAGAATACAAATGCTAAGCTCAAAGACTTAGTAGGGAAAGTATGACATATTGATTCAAGCTAGGAGTCCTAGATTTGAATCAAAAGACCTGAGATCGAATCCTACCTTCAGCACTTATTATGCTTGTGTGTGTGTGTGTGTGTGTGTGTGCGTGTGTGTGTGTGTGTGTGTGGTTATGGACTATGATAATAAAGTCACTAAAGTTCTGGAATGTAGCATATAAGAACAATTATTGAGGAAAACAGGAGAAATTTCCATCACTCTTCCCCCCCCCTCTCCTCAATTTTTCTTGCAAAACCAAAATTGTATTCCTTTCCAATTATTTGATGAATTAAATTCTAATTAAAATAATGTTGAGAACTATGAAAACTTTGATGTGAAAGATGAGATGAAGGTTTTTAGAAGAAGCAATAACAATATCAAAAAAGGTTAATACCTAGGTCTTTGTAGGTTAAGAATTAAATTTATTATTGTCTGATATTTCTACCAAATATTTTACCTTTTCTTGAAGAAAAACTACCCACTGCCCTTCAAAAGACTACATTAACTTTGGTTTCTTTTTAAAATTTTTTGTAATCATATTAAATGTTATATACTCTACACCAATTTCATTTCTGAAAGTTAACAACAAAATAATTGCAAACTTGCAAACTTGCAAAATTCACCTAAATGAACAAATCCAATTACAATGGGTTTCCTAAGAACAGATGTTCAAAGAATTAAAGAATTGTTATAATTAAATTAATGATAGTTATAATGTAATAATAATAACTTTGAATATGAAGGAATCTGATAAAATAAGCTAGAGTATTTCATAGAATTAATGTAAATCTGAAAATGAATTGGATCAAATAGTTTTTATTTTGGGGGAGAGTATTTGGGGGGAAGTATTTTGTGGGGGGGAGTATGGAGATTTCCTATCACTTAATATTTGACAGCATAGCTATTTTACCTTTTTAAAACAGAAGATTATCAGACATTTTGCCTCTGTCATATGCAGCATGTGAATATTACTTTTAAAGTTAAAACAAGAAAAAATAAGGAAGGGAAATAAACTTTGAAATCAACATGTGGTGTTCTGAGCTACAACTTTTTATAATAGTCCCTCTTTAAAACTTAAGGACATCCATAATCTCAGTAGCCCACATTATTTACATTTGAGCTACTCACTATTATCCTGCGGCCACTTCTAACCTCTTCTAGTACTCTCTTAGTCATGCGATCTCATCAGTCTCCTGGATTTCGCTAATATCTCTATATAGAACCCTCCCAAATATATACATCAATCCTTCATCTTACTCCTATTTTGGGTTTCTATATTATCACCTATCTTCTTCATGTTATCATCTGAAGATCCTTTAGGCATTTATAATTTTACATATCCAAAATGAAATCTATTACCACTACCATCTCAGTGTTTCTTTCTTCCTAAATTAGCCTAATTTTTGTCAAAGGCACTCCAGTTCTTCTGGTTACTGAGGATTTTTTTAAGGTAAGAGTAATCTTCAACTTTTCATTAATATTCACTTTCCCATACCTAATCAGATGCTGACTGTTGTTCTTTTACTTATAAATCTATCATATATTTCCCCCTTTTCTGTAATCATAGGACTATCCTTAGTTCAAGCCCTCATTACCTCTATTCTTCTATTACTTCTATCTTAATACATCAGGACATCTATTGTAATAATGGGAAAAAGCCTTCTACTTAGTCACCACAATGTCTCTCAGTTCCTCAGTCCTCAGCACATGTACACAATGTATCAATGAACAAAATAATCAGCAAGTCTTTATTAACTACTTATTCTAAGCCCTGTGCTAGTCTCTGGAGATGGAAGAAAAAAATTTAAAAATTCCTGTCTTCAAAGAGCTTCTATTCTATGATATAGACAATAGGTAAACACATACACACATATACACAAAATAGAATAAAAAGTAATGAGGATGGCATATGCAATCTGATGACATCAGCAAAGGACTAAGACCAAAATTTTCAAGTGAACTAAATTTTGAATAAAAGTGGACATTTTGAGAGGTTAAAATAAGGGGGATTTACTTTTAGGTATGACTGATGATCATAAATGAGTGAAGGTGGGAGAGAGAGAGAGAGAGACTCATGCATATGAAAATGTAAAAAAAACTATTAGGGGGTTAGAGGGGGCAGAGCTGCAGTGGTAGGTTAGAAGCAGCAACCTTGTCTTACTGTCTCAATATTCCTTTCCAAACAACCTTAAAATAATAGCTCAAATCAAGTTTTGGAGCATCAGAGTTAACAAGACGTTAAGGTAAGACTTTTTTTTTTCAATTCTAAGACAACTTAAGTAGTAGTTCACAAACTGTGTTGAGGAGGAGAAATTTCACAGTTGCAGTAGCAGTAGCCCTTAAACATGTCTTCCAAAACATGAACATCAGATTTGGGAACTCTAAGCCCTGAGATGATAAGGGAATTTGATAATTGGTCAGAAAGAAATGACAGAAGAATCTTTGCTGCCACTAGGTCTAGCTTGTGCTGTTTGGAAATTCAGTTGTTTGTATGTAATTTTGGGCTGCAGTTCCAGGGCAGAGAAGAAGCATGGGTGGTTGGATAAGGGAAGAGACCCTGGCTTCAGTCCTCAAATAAAGAAGAGCACAATCCCTTGGAGTTGCTAGAGCAAGACCAAAAGGAACCTCAGTACACTCAGCTATGGGGAACATGGGACTTTTTTGAGTACAAACCAGACCAAAGGCCATTATAGCAGTATCACACTTCTCCCAAGGTCACATCATCTTGGAAATACCAAAAACTTTCAGACCTTCTAGTACCAATTCTAAAAACAGCAGTATGAAAAAGCTTGAAGCTTGGGATAGAGACCTCAAATACATAGACAAGCAGAGGCTCAACTTTATCATAGAATTCAAAGTCAAGAGATCTGCTAGAAAATAATCTACCAATAACAAAAGATCTAGGTGATGCACACCTAGATAGCATACCAGTCCTGGAGTCAGGAAGACTTGAATTCAAATCCATTCTCAGACACTTAATAATTACTTTTGGGTAATTTTTGTTTGACCTTAGACAAGTCATTTAATCCCATTGCCTTGCGAAATATAAAACAAAAGAAAATAAGAAAAATCTAGATCATAAAAACTACCAAGGTAATAAGAAAGAGACATATCTCACTCCTAATAAGACAATAATGTCACCTACAATCAGTCTCAAAAAATACTAATTAGACATAAGTCCAGTTGGATTCCTAGGAAAGGAAAAAAAATATGAGTGACTGGGGAAAATTTAGGAAAATAAATGAAAGTGATACAAGAAAGTTATAAAAGGTGAATTAATAACATTATAAAAAAATAACAAAAATATTGAAGAAAAATGATACCTTAAAAAAAAGAATTGATCTAATGGTAAAAGAGGTACCAAAAATAATAATTGAAGAAAAGAACTCCTTGAAAAGTAAAACCAGAATGGAAAAAGAATGAAAGAATGGAATTTGCAAAAATGAAAAATGAAGAATTGCAAAAATTCACCAAAGAAAAGAATTCCTTAAAAATTAGAGAAGTGGATGTTAGTAACCCCATAAGACATCAAGAAATAATAAAACAATGGCTAAAATGAAGAAATAGAAGAAATTGTAAAACATCTAGAACACAATAGCCTAGAAAATTGATCAGGTAGAGATAATTTAATAATTATAGGGAAAGCTGAAAGCCGGGATGAAAAAAAAGAGCCTAACCAACATATTTTAAGAAATCAACAAGGAAAACTATACAAGTATCCTAGATCCAAAGAACAAAATATAAAAACTTTATCAATAAACTTCCAAAAAAGAGATCTCAAAATCAATGACTCCAAGGTATATTATAACCAAATTCTAGTACTGCCAGGTTAATGAGAAAATATTGCAAGGAGTCAGAAAGAAGCAATTTATATCTTATGGAGCTACAGTCAAGATCATAGAAGATTTAACAGTTTCCTCATTAATAGTGGAAAGTTTGAAATATAATATTCTGGAAGACAAGGGAGCTAGGAAAGTAGGAATGACCTATGCAACAGATCTAAATATAATCCTTCAGGGAAGCAATTTATACTTAAGGAAACAGAGGACTTTCGAGCATTTCTGATGAAAATGTCATTAACTATTTGACATTCAAACATAAGACTTAAGAGAAGTGAAAGATAAACATGAAAGAGAAATTATAAGAGACTCACTAAAGGTAAATTCTTTACATATTCTTATGTGAAAAGATAAGTGATTCCTAAGAACTCAACATTAAGGCACTTGGAAGCAGACTACATAGATATGAGTGTGAGGTGATCATATTGGGATGATCGCAAATCAGTTGAAGGGATTAGTAAGAAGGGACACATTGGGAGAAGGTGGAAGAAAGGTAGAATTTGGAAAAATTTCTCATAAATTTCTCATATAAAAATTTTATCATATAAAAAATTTCTCATACATATGGTCTTGTCTTAACTTCCTTTCTCAATGAAGAGCTTTTACATTGGAGTAGGAAATCTACAGGATGGCAGACAATGCTAGAACTTTATTAGCTAACAGGAAAATTAGAGAAGATGGGGTTGATAAAAGAGAGGAAGTTAAAAGCAAACAAGAGTTAGAAACAAGCAGACTTATTAGAGTACATTATAAACTGCAAAATGAATGATTTTGACTATATTAAATTTAAAAAAAATTACACTAGAAGGAAAAAACAGAAGAAAATGGAATAGAGAGAAATACACAATAATCACCGTGAAGATGAACTCACTCTTAAAAATGCAAGTGGATGGCAGAAGTGATTAGAAACTGGATTACATGCAAGAGATACTTGAAAGAATCAGATACACAGGGTTAAAAGAAGATTGAGCAGAATCTATTATGTTTCAGTTGGTGTAAAAAAGGGGAGGGATAGCAATCATTATATCAGACAAGGAAAAAGCAAAAAGAAATCTAATTTTAAAAAAATTATCAGGGAAGCTACATCTTGCTAAAAAAAGTACCAAAAGAAATAAAGTAATATAAAAATAACAAATTGTAAAGTCCTGTTTTCTTAGTGATAACTAAGAAAACTAAATCAAATTTACAAAAATAAGAGCCATTCTCCAAATGAAAAATAATGAAGAAATATGAACAGGAAGTCTTCAGAAGACACCAAATTTATCTGTAATCACATAAAAAAATCACTGTTGTTAGGCCAAATGTAAATTAAAAGAACTCAGTTGTAACACCTCAGGCCTTAGTCAGAAACTTGAACAGATGAAAGAAAATAGGTACATTAAAGAATTGTTGATGGGGTTGTGAACTAATCCAACTGTTTGGGAAAATCATTTGAAATGATAGCTATAATTATATAACTATAAACTGAGCATCCCCTTTGACTTAGTAATACCTCTACTAGACCTCTAATCTAAAGAGATCAAAGGGAAAAGGGCCTATATTTACAAAAATATTTATAGCAATTTTTTTTTGATGTAGCAAAGAATTGGAATTTGAAGGAATTCCCATTACAAGGGGAATGGCTGAAAAGTTTTGGTAGATGATTGTGATGGAGTACCATTGTGCTATAAGAAAGCACAGGACTGATACATAGTGGATACCTGCTGGGCCTGGAGTTAAGAAGACTCCTCTTCATGAATTCAAATCTGACCTCAGACACTGAATTCTGGACAATCAATCCTGTTTTCCTAAATTTTTTCATCTGTAAAATTAGTTGGGCAAATTCCTCCAGTATTTTTTATCACAAAAACCCCAAATAGGGTCAAAAAAAATAGAACAGAACTGAAAAACAACTAAACAACAACAAAAACATAAATGAATAAATAAATCAGAAGCATAAGAAATAACAAGAAAGATGATTTTAGAAAATAATATGGAAAAATCTATAAGAACTGAAGTGAAATATAATTAACAGAATCAAGATATCATTATGCATAGTAACAGCAATTTTGTAATGATGATCCACGGTGAAAACTTAGATGTTCTGCAGGATCTTATGCTGTGCTAAGGGAGCAGAATCAAGAGAACAATGTACAAATTAGCAACAACATTGGTGAGATGATCAACCTTGATGGAAGCAGCTCTTCTCAGAAGTTCAGAGAGCTAGGACAACTGTAATAGACAATGTTATTCCCATCCAGAGGAAGAAAAACAAAACAAACCAAAAAAACATCTTCAGAATCTGAGGAACACTTTGCAAAAATTATCTCTTATATATCTCTTCCTCTTAATCCTAATTCCTCATACTGAAAATGACTAATCTGTAAGCATGTTTATCAAAAATATGTATATACAGCACTACCCTGACTGTTCTCTGCTGAGCAGAGGGGGAGTGAGAAGGGAGGGTGGAAGGAAATTTTGTAACTTAAAAGTATAATTGTGCATATAGATGAAAAAATTAATTTAATTAATTAATTAAAAACTTAGATGTTCTGATCAATACATTTATATAAGAAAATTCCAAAAGACTCATCTCCAGAGTAAGAACTGATGAGCTCTGAGAGCAAATTGAAATATTGTTTTACATTATTTCACATCAACAATTTAATGAATGTTAAATTTGGGTGAGTGGGGAAGGCAAAAGTGAGAGAATTTTGAATGCAAAATACTTTAAAAATTGTTAAAAATAAAACAAATGAACGAGAGATGTGGGAGTGGAAAAAACAAGATTTAGCAAATAATTCAATATGGAGTAAGTGTGTAAGAATGTGTTCACGATAACATTGATATTGTAAATCTCAATCATTATAAGGATAGTAAGATATGGTCCTCAAGAAAGAAATAGAGATATTCAAAAAAAGGGTTGCTTTGGGTGGTATAATAATAAATTCCATTTTGGACCTGTTGATATTTCTAAAGCATAGGTCTGAATACAACCCTCAAGACTATCCTACTTAGGAGTTTGAATAGCTCCCTATTCCCTCTAGGATAAACCACAATATTTTGTGTGTTTAAAACCTTCACAGACTGGCTATAGACTCTCTTTTCCTATTTATTTTCCCATTACTCCATCATATATTCTATATTCCAGACTAATTAGTCTGTAATTCAGGTACTACTTAGCACAGCAGATGTTTCCTGTTCTCTCCTCCAAATTCTAGTGCTCTTCCCCGCCCAAAAATTATTTTGCATATATTTTGCATATTATTTTCAGCTATTTGTGTACATGTTCTGTTCTACAAGTAGATGATAGACGCCTTCAGGGCAGGAATTTTTTTTAATTTTTCTCTTTGTTCCCCTTGGGTTTTAACAAAATACTTTGCACATAGTAGGTTGATGAAAAGTTTCTATCAAAATTGAATTGTTCCCTGTTTTGGATCCCAACTGGATACCTGGGTCCCAAAGATTTATCGAGGTTACATAAGCTGTTCTGATAACTATGACTGGAGGGCAGATGTATCTCTGGTAGAAAGAACCTTATGGAAGCCTTCTACAAGGTTGTACATTGCTGCAATATTCCATGATTTTATAGGAGTGATCGAGGCAGAGTTAATAATCTTTATCTCTCAGTCTCTCTGTCTTGTGTCTCAGGCTCTATCTTTCTCTGTGTCTCTCTCTGTCTTTGTGGCTTCCTCTCCCTCCCTCCCTCCCCCCCATGTCTCTGTCTCTCTATTTCTCTGTCTCTCTTTGCCTCCCTCTCCATATAATCTGGTCAAGGAATAAGAAAATGAATGATATTTATTAAATAGAAGTTTAGGCATTTTTAATAACTATTTAAAACAACATTTCCTTTGAAAGGGAAATGAATGTAGTTCCAGTATGCTTTTATGAATGTATGGAAAATATTAAGACATATTTAATAAAATTAGGATTTTAAACAACCTCTAGATACTAAAATTAGCTGTACTCTGGATCACATAATTAGCTGCCAAAATGTCTTCACTAAGTACTCAGAAAGAATTTTGAAGTAAAATCATAGTCATAGACCTCTCTCCTGGCACAGATGCAGTTGTACCAGAACTCTTTGAATTAGTGGTCATTTACAAATTCAATTCTTACTTTCCAGACAGCATGAGGTGCCAGTTATGTCTTCAAATTCAAACTTATGGACATAGAACAATTTCTTAAGACACATGTGCTGATGAAACAAGGAGGTATTTAAGACAACTTGGAATGATATTTTTTAATGTTGTTGAAAGAGCCCAAAAGTGAATTCATTTTAATTTCTTTTTCCTCTCTTCCTATCCATATCCTATATTTCCTCCCAAATTTTACTCAATCAATGCTTCTTTTTTATAAAGACTTTTCGGGCCACATCAACCATAGTTTTTTTTTTCTTTTATAAACTTCTGTAGTTTGTGTCAATTATTTTTCATTTGTTAATAATGTAACTGATATGGTTAGTTAACTTTTGGTGCATGTTTTCCTTTTCAGACTATTAGCTCCCAAGAATATGTTTTTTTCTCATCTTTGTATAATACCATAGTTTCTCATTTAATGATGTATATATAATCAGCATTTGGAAAATTAGTTATTGTTGGATGACATTTGAATATCTTAGGTAGCCCATATCCTCACATCACTCAACTGAGAGAGAACAAGATTAAAATTAAAATGGGAAACTTTTAACCAAATAAGTAAAAATACAAAATAAGAAGACAGTGTTAAGGTGTAGGTTTCACAGTAAATACATAGTTCACAGGGATCCTTTTGGGACATTTACTGATTCTGTTTTAATTTGAGTTTGACACATCTTTCCAGAGATATATGGTTCACAATCAACTGTTACTTTAATATAGAGTTTCAATCCACAGGCCTGAAATCAAAGTGAGTTCTGAGGCTTCTGGGCACTCAATAGTATCTTGGAAAGTCCATCCTTTTGTATTTGCTTTCAACTCAAGAGTCATAGAGCAACGATTGCAAGTTTATTATTGATAATGGATGATATCACAAGCTTAAAAATGGATTATATCTATTTCTCCCCTGAAATTAATAATCCAAGGAAAGTCACCATGGGAGGAATTTGTTATTATTTGAGTTCTGAATAAATGTTTCCCTATGAATGTCCTAATATGGAACTGGGACCCTGGACAAATCTTCTAGCATTGCACTTTTAGAGAGACTGAAATTTCTTGAAGAGCCTGTGGATAGAGTAGGTAACGCTAATATGAGAAAACAATGGGGAAATATGTTCCTAACAGAAAGAATGTTTCTACTCGGGATCATGGAAAATATTTGCTGAACTTGATATATTGTTCCCAAAATATTTTTTAACAATGTATTTCATTCTACAGTTGAGGGACTACATGCTTCCTTCATCTCGTTTGATATTGATCCATCTAATCAAACCACCAAATAACAACTTTACTGAGCTAAGAAAAAAAATAGTAACAAAATTCATCTGGAACATCTAAAGATCAAAAATAGTAAGGAATTGATGAAAAAAAATAAAGGAAGATGGCCTAACTCTACCAGATCTAAAACCATATAAAGCAGCAGTCATCAAAACTGTCTGGTACTGGCTAAGAAATAGAGTAATGGATCAATGGATTAGGAGAGGCTCAAAAGAAACCACAGCAAATGACTACAGAAATCTATTATTTGGCAAACCCAAAGACATCAGCTTCTGGGCTAAGAATTCACTATTTGACAAACATTTTTGGGAAAACTGGATAGTAGTATGTCAAAAATTAGGTATAGACCCAGATCTCACACCCTATAACAAAATAAGATCAAAATGGGTACAGGATCTAGACATAAAGGTTGTCACCATAGATAAATAAATAGACTAAGAAATACTCTACCAGATCTATGGAAAGGGGATAAATTTATGACCAAACAAGGATTAGAACACACTATAAAGTGCAAAATGAATGATTTTGACCATATTAAATTAAAAGGTTTTTGCACTCATAAAATCAATGCTGCCAAAATTAGAAGGAAAGAAAAAAAGATGGGAAACAATTTTCACAACTAAGAATATATAGAGAATTGTGTCAAATTTGTAAGGTTAAAAATAATTCCCCAATGGATAAGGGTCAAAAAATAAGAATAGACATTTTTCCCAATGAAGAATTAAAGCTATATGTAATCATATGGAAAAAAAATACCTGATGTTGAGTGAAGGTAGCAGAACCAAGAGAGCAGCATATACATTAACAACATTGTTAAATGATCACCCTTGATGGAAGCTGCTCCTCTCAGCTGTTCAGAGAGCAAGGACAACTGTTTTCGACTGGCTAGGGACAATGATATCCCCATCTAGAGGAAGAAAAACAAAACAAAACAAAAAAGAAAAGAAAAGAAAAACCAACCCTTCAGAATCTAACATTTATAAAAATTATTTCATATGTATTTCTTTCCCTTAATCCTAATTCCTTATACCAAAAATGATTAATAGGTAAACATGTTTATCAAAAATATGAATATAACAATTCTAACCTGACTGCAGCTGAGTGGGGGGGGTAGGAAAGGAGGGTGGAAGGAAATTTTGTAAGTTAAAAATATATGTGTACGTCTTTTTGCCATATAATAAGAATGGGAATATTTCTCCTATTTCTTTCACAAATTTCATAATTCATAAATATATAGAGAGGAAGAAATTTGGAGATAATCTAATTCAACACCTTGTGCAACACTTTGAACAAGAGGAAACTGAGGTCAGTAAGGTTAAAGTTTTTTTTATTATTTTAAATCTCTTTCCCCACTGAAACTAGCTACCACTTGATTGACATAATTCATGTAAGAAATATTTTATTATCATAATTTTCTACAAAAATGTCAGTTTCTTCGGTCATTCAAATGGAATGTTGGTTGACAAGGCATTTTGACCAAGTTACTGCAATGAAGAAAAGTATGAAATCAATTCTAACAACTTATTTTTCAAAGGAATAATTGTTATTTGTGCCTACTTTTATGGCAATATCTAATATTTTTCCTTCCATGAAAATTTTCCTTTGTAACTACAAAAATTAATTAGAATAAAATCTCAAAAAGAACTTACATCTGGTTGTATATAAACCATTTCCTAACCATAATCATGCACTTCTTTTTGTTTTTATATAGAAAGAAAAGCTTTCATAATAAACTGGCTAACAGATATATTATACACTATATTAATGCATAACCATATTATACTATTCTATCCAAAGAAGGAGTTTAAGAACCATTCTCTGCAGTAAACAATTTTAAAGGAGGAAAGTGAATTGTCCATTACAAAAGATAGGGGTTAACTTAATCCTTCACTGGATGTGGGTACACTGGACCCGAGAGTGGTAAGAATACAGAAATATATAGTCAAAAGAACATACAAAACAACCATTTGCAAATGAATCCTGCTGTTTCTTTACTCTTTGCATTTAAATGCCCTTCTTTTAAGTTTCATTATGACTGAATAAACTGTGAATCATAGAAGGGGAAAATATTCAATTATTATACTGACACAGTAGTACAGAGATCCTCTCGTCGCTAATGGAAATTTCATATTTGGAATGAAATTGGTGTAAATGAATTTCCTGTTAAGGAGCATTAATTTCACTATTTTCTCATTTGCTATAAATGCCTTGTAAGTACCAAGATGTGTCTTAGTTTGAAACTGAATAGGAATGAAGTAGGCAGGGAAGGATCCTCCTGACAAGTTTAATAGCTATTAGTTACTCAGTTTGGCATCAGGGGAAAAAAAATAGTTCTTCCTCTTGCTAGCCTAGGTTAGTTAGATACAAGTGTTTTACTCAGTTTGATTCAAAGGCCCTCCACTCCCACCCCACTGTCCAAAACGCATTTGATGAGCTACTTTTTGTCATCCTCATCTTCTTAGTCATTAACCAGTCTTATTCTATCAAGCAATTATCTTATCATTCATTTCCTAAGACATCTTGTGAACTCTGATAGACATTTTTCAGTATTAATGGGGTAAAATTATATTCAGGTAATACCCAATGCATTTTGTACTGAATGAATCATTTTGGGAAAAAAATGAAAGCCCAAATAGGATCAAATATACCAGATAGGGTGGACAGGGAATGCTATTATGTATAATGGAGAATATGAAAAGTTGTCACTAAATATATATGTTCAAAATAAGCACTTCAAGTTTCTGATGGGGTAAGTTTCGTTGATTATATTAAACCAAGTATTCATAAATAGTCCAGTAAGTTCCTCCTCTGCTCTGCTTGCCCGCCCCTCCTTTCTCCTCTCCTCTTCTTTTTTGCTCTCTTCTTCTCCCTCTCCTTCCTTCCTCTCCCACAAAGTAACTATATTCTGTGTCTATTATTGGTAGCTTACTGTTACTTCTTCTAATTAGGGAAAACATCTACTGTTCTGCGTGTTTCCCTTGGCCAGGTTCTGTCTGTCTATGGCCACAGAGACATGAAGGAACAGCTTGCCTCATCAACCCTGAGAACACGAAAAGAGAATCTGCCAAAAACAATATTAATAAAAGTAGACTCAGCTAATTCTTACCTGCGTGGTGCTGACTGAGGAGGCTATTCTCTTTCTTCTAAATTCTACACAACTTCAGATGTCATTGCCATTGACCTACTGGTCCTGTTGGCTGTTGTACACTACTATCACAGCATTCATTCAATAATTCGGATTCCTTCTTGCTATATATCACTTCTGATCTAGAATGAAAGATGCTTTGCTTCATTTCTTGGTTAAACTTTTTCAGCAATCAGCTTGCACATTAGGACTCCTTTTCAAAATAAAAGGAAATACCAAGTACTCCAGTTTCCACTTGGAAAGTTCCTTTTGATTCATCATTGACTAAACTCCTAAGTGCTATATTGAAGAGGGTTGCAGGGAACAGCAGGATTCTATTCATGAGAGATACACATCTCCAAAGTTCTTTCCTGTCATTAATCCTTAAAGACAATTGTCTTCTTATTTTCTTCTCATGATCTATATCCCTAATTCTACCTTTTTTTTATTCTAACACAGAAAGATGATGACATATTCTTCCTTAGATATCACAACATAGATCACAAAAGCCTACCAAAGTGCTGAAATTAATTCCTTATTCAGTTTTAGAAAATTCACTAGTAAATTAAAGAAATTAAACACACAAAAGAATTATATGTTACTCCCAGCCTTAATGATGTATAAAAATAATATTTATTATTCTAATATAAAATAGATGTCACTCTCAGGAGGTTATAATAATTATGATGTCTTTTGAATTTTTATTGTTTTTATGAAATTTAAACAACATACATATGACAATAGAATGTAACAGCAATCAAACTAGATCTCTCTCCTAAAGAGGACAATGGCAAGTATAGTCAAAAACAAGTATATAGTATACAGTATAGTATATATAGAGAAAAAGAGTTTATTATTAATTTCTAAATTTCTCTCTACCAAGTTTATTTTTAATGAATCTAAAAATAGTTTACATAAGAATTTTTCCTTTGAATCTTTTAAGTAATATTTCAATTCCCAATTATACTGGAGTGGAATAGAATGCCTTTGCACTGATTTCAGATTATTTGTTTATTTGTTTTAAACCTTTTAAGGATGCATGTTTTCATCATTGTCAAGATTTCTCTCCCCCTCAAATAATATTGCCTTTGTCAGTCTTCTTGACAAAAAAAGGTGAGTGTTTGTTTAATGAGTAAGGTATTTTTTAGGCTTATTTGGCCACCTTATTGTGCTCACTTTTGCACAACAGTTAAACCTTTCTGAAAAATATATACAGTGTCAGTGCCTTTGCTTTAATCCTTTTTATTTTTTTTAATTTTATGGTTGGTTTAAATAGATCTTTACTTGAACTTTATTCCTCTTCCTAATTTACTCCTACTTTGATTTTTCATTTCCTCTAATCTGTTGTGATTTGTCTTTTCACAGATAGAATATGTCAAAATTACTTCTAAATAGGCAGCTAGTGGTCTTAAAACATAGCCCAAGGGGTGGCTAGGTGGCGTAGTGGATAAAGCACCGGCCCTGGAGTCAGGAGTACCTGGGTTCAAATCTGGTCTCAGACACTTAATAATTACCTAGCCGTGTGGCCTTGGGCAAGCCACTTAACCCCATTGCCTTGAAAAATCTAAAAAACAAACAAACAAAAAAAACATAGCCCATTTTATGTTTCTATACTTAAAGGTGTTCATAGATTTACAAATCCAGTTGTTCATGATACCTTGATACAAGATTTATGAATAGTTAAAAGATTTTTATGTTTTACTTTTTGATTTCAAACAATATTTTTTACTATTTTTGCTATCTTTTGCTGTGTTATTTTTTACATGAGGATCACTGATACCATGTACTGACTTAAGTTAGAAGACCTTTTCAGTTTCTTCAGTATCTATAATGATAGATTAGATACCTTTATATTATTTTGTTTACTTAAACTCATCTCTATAATAAAAGTCAAGATATTTGAAAGTCCTATTAAAACAAGAAAAACCTAACACAGAGCTTGATTATGTCTCAACCCTCTCATATGCCTTTTTTAAAAAGATAATATCTATTTTTATGGCCAAAATACAAACTCAAGTTTTAGAGAATATTTACATTTGCTGGAAAAGAAGACCATGACATCAGGGAGGTAATGTCATGACAAGCACATGAATTGGATTTGAGTGAGGGGTGCTATGCTAAGTCACCAGCCTCACTTTCTCCTCCACAGTCATCTGGATCTAGTGGCCAGATATGGATTAGGAGGTAGCCTAGGATGCAAGGCAATCAGGGTTAAGTGACTTCCACAGGGTCACACAGCTAATTTGTTTCAAGTGTCTGAGATGATTCTAACTCCTGTCCTCCTGACTCCAATATCAGTGCTCTATCCACTGCACAACCTAACTTCCCACCTTGCTATTAAGGATGAAACCATAGGAACATTGAATGTTATTGACATTGCTGCTAAGTCATTTTTTCCCCTATACACAATCCCTTTGTTTAAAACCATGCTTATCTCCATTGGGATTGATACTTCTGATGAACTAGGACTTTTCTCCCTCTTCTATTGACTTCAGGACATGGTCAAATTTGGGACTTTATTATCTCTCCATTCAGTTGGCAGTTTTAACTGAATCTTGATTCACCATTACAAGCTACCCTTCCCTGTGAGGCATATAAAAGCCAAAATGTTACACTCTATTTGCTCCACTGACGTTTGAGAGTTAACAAATTTCAGTTTGTGTGTTTTCTCCTCATTTTGATTTCATTTATAACTATTATTTTAATAATATTTGGCAATTTGCCTTTATAATTAATTAACAAGTTTTGTGTCCTTTATGAAACACTTTGCAGACAAAGACATCACCAATTTCTTCCAGTGCCTTTGAAAAGTTTGTGGAAACTTCTATGCATCTTTTAGATTCAGTACATTCTTTCAGCAAATTCCCATTTCTGTAGGTCATACAATCCCAAAATCACCTGAAAAATGGAGTGCCTATTTATTAACTGGATGATGTTGATACAGAAGGAGAAGCTGCCCTGGTGAGATTACAATACAAAGGGAAATTGAAGATTTACTTGGGAAATGAAAATACTGGAAGTAGACAGCTACGAGGCTAACTCAGGTCATACTTTCGCAGCTTAAATACCTAAATAAGAATAAAAGCAACAGTAAAAATAACAATAACAATAACAACAAACTTTCTCTTAAATAATATCCAAATCAGACTGCAGTAAATATGAAAAGTAATTATCCATTATGTATTTTAAACTTCTAAATATTAATCTGTGTAAGGTACTTTTAGTTGTGCAAATGAACCATAATGTTCATATTATTTAGGGAGTTGCTCAGCATTTTAATCTAATAAAATATAACTTATACATTTCAATATTTTAAATCAATGTAAAGATGAAAAATGAATCTCCTCTTTACTACATGAAATAAGAAATATTTTGACCAGTGTAAAGGATAACAAAGAGAGACAAAGGGAAAGGAGTTTAATTTCAAGTAGACCTAGAAAATGTGAAACTCATATATTTCCAGGAGTTTTCAATGCATTAAATAAATCAGCAAACTGACTATTCAGTACTGGGATTAATGATCTATTTCATTTTTTGAGGGGGTGGCTAGGTGGCGAAGTGGATAGAGCACCGGCCTTGGAGTCAGGAGTACCTGGGTTCAAATCCATCCCCAGACACTTAGTAATTACCTAGCCATGTGGCCTTGGGCAAGCCACTTAACCCCATTGCCTTGAAAAATCTAAAAAAAAAAAAAAAAACCACACACATATTTTTTGAAAACTGTTCAGAGACAGTTACCTCTGTGTGTATGTGTGAATGATATATCTGGACTACATATGTAAAGAGAGGGTCAATGACATTACTGACTTCCATACATATTTTTTTCCTACAGCTATCATCAATATAAATCTTGTTGAAGCTGAGAATTCATAATTGATTTTCCTGATTTTCTCTTTCCTGTTTGTGTATTTTCCCATGCATCTCTATTGTTCTTTTCTCTTTTGAGCCCATGCATTTTGGAGGGCATGTTTAAAAACAGATGTACTGTTTTTGCAAGAGAACTGATTGTTCTTTTCATCACATGTCTTTATGAGTCAGAAACAATCCAAGTGGCATAGAAAACCTGAAGAAAAGCTTCTTCCCTGAACACATTATGCTCTGTCATCACTTCATAATATTAAGTTTTGCATTGGATTTTTTATTTAACATGTATAGGGTTGGCTTGGTTTTCTTAGAAAACTAGTTCAGCCCAACCTATGAATTTTGATCTATATATAAACATTTATATCACATACATGCAAAAAAAAAGGAAAAAGATCAGGCAATATTTTGTCCCAACTTTCCTAACTTCCTAAGAGGGAAATTTTTATTGCAATGTTTTATTAATGATATCATAAAATATCTACAAGAGAGTGACAAAAAAAGGAGAAGCAAACTCCTTCCTTCCCCAAGTTTCTCACAAACTCTTGGAGTTATAGTCATAAAGCTCTTGGAGCTATAGTAACATAGGGTGAAGTTTTGCCTCTGACACATAATAGCTATTTGACTATGATTGATTCTCTTCACCTATCAGTGCCCCAGACACTTTTCCAAAATTGTGGATTTTATGAATTGTGGATCTATCAATGGAGGAACTTTCTAAATTTGGTATAGCCAACAGTTGTGAAATTGTTAGTATTAGACCACCCTTTTCTCTCCTAAATACACTTTCACTTTCAGATTATACTGAGAATTGGTTATTTGTGTATGGCAGCAAAAAAAAAAAAGTCAGACTCATTCCCTTATGAAAAATAGAGTTGAATAACATCAAAAGTATATACCATCTGTCAACTATTGTATGTTTCTTTTATCTTATGCTTGAATCATATAATCATTTATAGCTTATATTTTAGAGGTAAAAATATACTATGTATGTCTAAAAGGTATGTAGAAGAAATAAATTCCTCAAATAGAAACATACAAACCTAAGGAATTCTTTTGTATTATTTTAACATAGAATATGTTACTACAGATTTTTTAGTAATTTAGGAGATAGAAAGTTAACAAATCTCATACATTTTATGTCTCAACTTTTCTTATTCCAGTAATGTTATCATTATGATATATATTCCTGAATACTAGTATAGCTGTATCTCTTCAAAAAGAGGGTCATTCTGGAACACTCAATAGTATCTAGTCTGAAGACTTGTTTATGCTAGACACACACACACACACACACACACACAGACATATATTACTATTCAAATGAATTTGTGATTCCATCCATTTCAGAGTTCCTTATAAGAATGAAGGTTACACTCTACTACCCCTGTGACATTGTTATCCATGCTCTTTCAAAAGTTAACCTGCTATATTCTGAAGTCCTTCCTTTCTTTTTCAGGACATTGTGATGGTGTCCATAGAATATTCTCGTACTCCTTGTCCTCTCTAATTCTTCCTTATCTTCTTGTTCTAACATATAAGTAATAGTGTTGTTGATTCCACTTCTTCTTCAGTCCCTTTTTCACACCCAAACATACCCTCCCCTTTTGCTCTTTTTGTGATTTTTTTTATTGTTACAATCTATGTTTTATTCTATATCTTCTTATCACAATGGCTGACAGCATCACTATCAGAATGTTAGTATTAAAGCAGTGGTGCCTTGATGTTATGGGATGCTCAGGGATTATAAAGGAGCTTTTCTATAACAATCTAGAGCCCACCCACTTCCTATCCCTGATTTTTTATTCATCTGCATTATGCCTACTCTACTTCCCAACAGACCAACTCTATATGGTGTCTATCAAAATGTACTTGGTCTTTCCTGGAAAGCTAGTTCTCTTCCAGAAGAATGTATAATAGTTTTGGAAAGATAATACTGACCATTTTTCATCTGAATCAGTGACTACATAATTAGTATTATATTTCATAATCCATTTAGAGTCCTAAGAGTCCCCAAATTATCAACAATCAATTTAATGCAATAAGAATTGATTATTTATGAAAGACATTGTGTTAGGCACTGCAATACCATGATTTTAAGGAAAGAATTACCATATCATAAAAAATAGTACAAGGATTTCAGAACAACATGGTGAAATTTAAAAAAATTACTTAGAGACATCACTTCTGGCCAAGGTGGCAGAAAGAAGACAGGCACTGCACTAAGGTTTCCTGATTTTTCCCTCATAAATAATATGAAAGAAATCTCTTACAAGAAATTCAATCTACAAAACCCAGAAAAAGAAGCTAGGAGAACAACATCTACCAACGATGTCTGTCTCCAAGGATCGTGGGTGAACCAAGGGCAGAGAGAGTGCAGAGAGCCAGTGGAGGCAGAGTGAGACCCAAACTAACCTAAGATCAACTGCAGAGGCTTTAGCTGTGGTAGCAGTGGAGGCTTTGACTGTGGGTGCCGCAGTCTGAGGAGCTCAAGCTGGGCTGGAGGGTGGGTTCCAGCACAGAAAGTTACACAGAGTATGGCCTGACATTGATCCACTGAGTTCCGCTAGTCCAGAGGACCATAGCTCCATACTTTCATTTCAGCTGAGTCCTCTTCCCAGAACAAACACAGTTAACAGTCTCCCCACCATTCCTTTCTCCCAGGCTCAGGCATGGGCAGCCGAGCTTCCTCAGCTGAATAGGGAGATTAACATTCTCACCCCAGAGGCTAGCCCACATTGTTCAAAGATAAGAGTATCCAACAGTACCATCCACCCCATCTAGACCTAGGGAGAGGGCCTTAAAAGGGGGGGGGGGAATAATTGCTATCTAATAAGATAAAACTGACCATATCCCCATCTGTAAAAAAGACTCTCATGTCCCTCGAGAATTGTAACTCTATTAGAGAGAATATACTTAGCCAGAAATAATGGACACTCATGATTTCACTGTGAATCTGATAGAATGATTTAAAAACAGTATCTCCTTAAAAAGGGGGACAGTAAAGAGACAGGAGGATGGAAGAGGTTGAATGAGATAAATCACATTACATAAAGAAGTACAAAGGATCTATTGCAATAGAGAGGAAGAAAGGAGGCTCTCATCAGATTTGGCTTAAAGTTAACATATACATTTAGCTAAGTTAAGAAATGTATCTTAGCATTCAAATATTAACAGGGAAAATGGGGAAGGAGAGGAAAAGAGAAACTAACAAAAGATAGGGAAAGAAGAAGGGGAAAAAGGAAAAGGGAAAGAAGGGGGATGGGAAATAAGGGTGCAAACACACTGAAGGTAGTGGTATTCAGAAATAAAATACAGAAGAATGGATAAAATAGAAAAAAAGGAGAAAAATATAAACAGAGGGAAGATGGCATAGAGGGCAATAAAGAGCTAGTAATTATAATTTTGAATGGGAATGGGATGAACTCTCCCATAAAACATAAGCGAATAGCAGATTGGATTAAAAAACACAATCCTACAATATGCTACTTACAAGAAACTCATTTGCACCAGAGAGATACATATAAAGTAAAGTAAAAGGTTGGAGCAAAATATATTTTGATTCACCTGAAGTGAAAAAAGCAGGGCTAGCAATCTTTATCTCAGACAAAGCAGCTGCAAAAGTAAATCTCAGTAAAAGAGATAAGGAAGGAAACTATATCCTCCTTAAAAGTACCATACATAGACAATGAAGCAGTTTCAATACTAAATATATATGCACAAGTGGTATAGCATCCAAATTCTTAGAGGAGTAGCTGAATGAGTTATAGAAACAAATAGCAAAATTCTACTGGTGGGAGACCTCAACCTCCCACTCTCAGATTTAGATAAATCTAACCATCAAAAAAACAAGAAGAAAGGTAAGAAGATTAATAGATTGTTAGAAAACCTAGACATGATAAATCTTTGGAGAAAGCTGAATGGGGATAGAAAGGAATATCCCTTTTTTTCTGCAGTACATGGCACTTACACAAAAATTGACCATGTACTAGGCCATAAAAATCTCATAATCAAATGCAGAAAGGCAGAAATAGTGCACACATCTTTCTCAGATCATAATACAATAAAAACCACATGCAATAAAGGGCCATGGAGAGAAAGACCAAAAACTAACTGGAAACTAAATAACATCATTTTAAAGAATGAGTGGATCAAACAATAAATTATAAAAAAAGAATGAATGATTCATCCTAAATAATGACAACAATAAAACAATATACCAAAACTTATGGGATATCATAAGCCAAGGCAGTTGTCAGGGGATATATTATATCTTTAACTGCTTACATGAATAAATTAGAGAAAGAGGAAATCAACAAACTAAACATATAACTAAAAAAAATTATAACAAATTAAAACCCCCCAATTAAATATCAAATTAGAAATTCTAAAAATTAAAGGAGAAATTAATAAAATCAAAAGCAAGAAAACTATTGGACTAATAAATGATACCGAGAGTTGATTTTAGGAATGAACCAATAAAATTCATAAACCTCTGGTTAATTTGATTTTAAAAAAAGATAGAAGAAAAATAAATTGCTAATGTCATAAAGGAAAAAGGTTTTCTCACCATCAATGAGGAGGAAATTAAAGTAATAATTCAAAATTATTTTGCCCAACTATATGCCAATAAATTTGATAATCTAAGTGAAGTGAATGAATATTTAGAAAAGTATAAGTTGTCCAAGGTAAATGAAGAGGAAATCAAAAACCTAAATAATTCTATATTAGATGAAGAAATTTAATAATCCATTATCGAACTTGCTAAGAAAAAATCTCAAAGTCCAGAAGGATTCACAGATGAATTCTATCAAACAATTAAGGAACAATTGATTCCAATTCTATATAAACTCTTTGGAAAACTAGGTGCAGATGGAACTCTGCCTACCTCTTTCTAATGCACCAACATGCTGCTGATACCTAAACCAGGAAGAGTCAAAACAGAAAAAAAAATTATCATCTTATCTTCATGATGAATATACAGGCAAAAATCTTAAAAGAAGACTTAGCAAAACAGTTACAGCAAGTTATCACTAGGATAATACATTATGACCAAGTAGGATTTATCCCAGGAATGCAGGGTTGTTTCAATATCAGGAAAACTGTTAGTATATTTAAACAAACCTATCAGAAATCATATGATTGTATCAATAGATGGTGAAAAAATTTTGACAAAATACAACACCCATTCCTACTAAAAACACTAGAGAGCATAGGCATAAATGGATATTCCTTAGAATAATAATCAGTATCTATCTGAAACCATCAACAAGCATTATATGTAATGGGGATAAGCTAAGGGCATTCCTAATAAGAACAGTGGTGAATCAAATATGCCCATTACCACCTCACTACTCAGTATTGAGTTAGAAATGTTAGCTTTTCTTCTCTAAGGTAACACCTCATAACTCTCTGGCCAAAATGACCAGAAAGGAAAATGATCATTGTTGGAACTGTTGTGGGAATCTGGGACACTATTACATCATTGGTGGAGCCGTGAACTCATCCAACCTTTCTGGAGAGAAATTTGGAACTACGCCCAAAGGGCAACAAAAATGTGCATACCCTTTGATCCAGAAATACCACTATTGGGTCTAGACCCAGAAGAGATGATGAAAAAGGGTAAAAACATCATTTGTACAAAAGTATTCATAACAGCCCTGTTTGTGGTGGCAAAGAATTGGAAATCAATTAAATGACTTAAACTGTGGTATATGTATATCAGGGAATACTATTGTTCTATTAGAAACCAGGAGGGACAGGAATTCAGGGAAGCCTGGAGGGATTTGCCTGAATTGATGCTGAGTGAGATGAGCAGAACCAGAAAAACACTGTACACCCAAACAGCAAGATGGGGGTGATGATCAACCCTGATGGACTTGCTCATTCCATCAGTAAAACAATAAGGACAATTTTAGGCTGTCTGCAATGGAGAATACCATTTGAATCCAGGTAAAGAACCATGGGGTTTGAACAAAGTCCAAGGACTATTTCCTTTAATTTAGAAAGAAAAACTGATATCTTTTTGTCTGATCTTGTTATCTTTTATACTTTATGTTTCTTCCTTAAGGATATGATTTCTCTCTTATCACACTCAATGTGGATCAATGTAAATATGGAAACAATATAAAGACTGACAAATTACTTTCTGGGGGGGTGGAGGAGGGAAGTAAGATTAGGGGAGAAATTGTAAAACTCAAAATAAATAAAATCTTTAATAAAAAAAGTAAAAGAGAAATGCGAACTTTGCAATAAGAGAAGAAAAAGGAATTGAAGGAATCAGAATTGGGAAGGAAGAGACAAATCTCTCACTCTTTGCAGATGACATGATGGTATACCGAGAGAAATCCAAAATATCATCTAAAAAACTACTAGAAACGATAAGCAACTTTAGCAAAGTCTTAGGATAAAAAATAAACTCTCATAAATACTCAACATTTCTATATATGACTATAAAGACACAGCAAAGAAATAGAAAGAGAAATCTCATTCAAAGTAACTTCAGACAATATAAAATACCTGGGAGTCTACCTGCCAAGGCAGACTCAGAAACTTTATGAAAACAATTACAAAATACTTCTCACATAAATAAAATCAGATTTAAATAACTTGGCAAATATAACAAAAATGACAAATTTATCTAAATTAAACAACTTATTTAGTGCCCTACCAATCAAAATTCTGAAAAATTGCTTAATGAGTTAGAAAAAAATGTAAGGAAATTTATATGGAGAAATAAAAAGTCAAGAATTTCTGGGGATTTAATGGAAAAAAAGTACAAAAGAAGGTAGCTTAGCCCTACCAGATCTAAAATTATATTATAAAGTATCAATCATCAAAACTGTCTGGTATTGGCTAAGAAATAGTGTGATAAGTGGAAAGATTTTAAAAAAACATAATCTTATTGTGTAATTTTGCTCTTCTATTTTTTCCTTAAGTATATGATTTTTCTCTCAACACATTCAACTTATATCAATATATACCATGGAAACACTGCAAAGACTAACAGAATACCTTCTGTGGGGAGTTGGGGGAGGGAAGCAAGATTGGGGGGGAAAACTGTAAAATTCAAAAATAAATAAATTTTAAAGAAGAATTTCCAGGGATTTACTGGAAAAAAAGTGCAAAAGAAGGTAGATTAGCTTTACCAGATCTAAAATTATATTTTAAAGCATCAGATCAGTCATCAAAACTATCTAGTATTGGCTAAGGAGGAGAGTTGTGGATCAGTGGAATAGATGGTACAATAGTAGGAAATGATTATAGTAATCTGCTGTTTGATAAACCCATAGTCCAGCTTTTGGGATGAAAATTCTCTCCTCAATAAAAAATTTGGGGAAAATTGGAAGTTAGTATAGCAGAAATTTGGATTAGACCAACACTTCACACCCTATACCAAGATAAGATCAAAATAGATAAAGGATTTATACATAAAAGATAATATTATAAGCAAACTAGGAGATCAAGGAATAGTTTACCTGTCAGAACTATGGAATGGCAAGCAGTTAATGACCAAGGAAGAGATGAAGAACATCATTAAACAAAATAGATAATTTTGATTATATTAAATTAAAAAAAAACTTTAACACAGACAAAACAATTGCAACTGAGATCAAAAGAAATGTAATAAACTGACAAACCATTTTTACTAGTATTTTGGCAAAGGGCTCATTTCTAAAATATATATATAAAGGACTGATTCAAAAGTATAAAAGAATAAGCCATTCCCTAATTGACAAATGGTCAAAGGATATCTATCTAGAGAGACAAAGACAGATGAGGAAATAGTCATATGAAAAATTGCTCTAAATAAATACTTATTAGAAAAATGCAAATTAAAGTAACTCTGAGGTGCCATCTAAGTGATACAGTGAATAGAGAACTGGTCTTAGTAATGCATTTTTGAAAACTGAAACTTATCAGGGAAACTTCAATATAACCATAATCTGCTTTTTGGTGGGATTGAGTTAAAGTATTGACTCTGTGAAGTGGTATTTAAAAGGAATCAGATGTCCTAAAGAAAATATGTGTCCTAGGTCATCTGCCCATTTTTTCCCACTGAGATAAATATATAGATTCTTAACATAAAGTTTTGAAATTGAGAATATATTTTGAGCCCGATTTTCCCAGTTTATAAACTCTTCTCCAAGGCTACTTTGGTTTCTCTTTCATTGTGCCCTTGTAGTGTTTATTATTATTATTATTATTATTATTTCCAAGTACATGTAAGGATAGTTTTCAACATTCATTTTTGTAAGAATTTTAGTTCCACATTTCCCCCTCCTTCCACTTCCTCCTGCATCACCATGACTGTAATTAGATATAGATTATACATGCAGAATCATATATAACATTTCCATAATATTCAAGTTGTGAAAGATGAAATTGAATAAAAGGGAAAACCATGATTTTTATTTAAATTATTTTTTAAAGTAAAAATAGAATACTTTGGAGCATTCAGTCTCCATAGTTTTTTCCCTCTGGATGTGGATGGCATTTTCCGTTAAAAGACTTTTAGAATTGTCTTTGATCACTGTATTACTGAAAAGAGCTACAAATATCACAGTTGATAATCTTCATTGCTGTTTGGGTGTGTGATGATCTCCTGGTTTTGCTGACTTCACTCAGCTTCAGTTCATGTAAGTCTTTCCATGATTTTCTGTCAGTTTCTTATTAATAATTTCCTATAGAACTATAGTATTCCATCACATTGATATTCCAAAATTTGTTGAGTCATTCCCCAATTGATGGGCATCTCTTCAATTTCCATTTCTTTGTCCTCACAGAAAGAGAAGCTGTGAGGAATGTAGGGTGGAGGGGGGTCCCTAGAGATTCCATTACAAAGGGGGAAAGGCCCAGCCAAACACAAAACTGGGAGAGTTTTCCTAATCATGTTCCATTCTTTTAGAAGAACCCAGTTCTTAACCAGTCAAGAGTGACCTAGAGATCTTGACCTAATGCAACTGAGCTTGTACAATTAGGTAATTGAATATTATCCCACACACCCCCTGTGACACTTGGGGTTCATCAGCATATCATGTATCATATAATGGGGGGAAGATCATATCAGGGGCATGTCATGGGATAGGCAGACTGCTTAGATTATAACTCAAATTCTGTGAGCCTATGAAAATCCGAGAGGGAGGGGAAAGAGTTTCTGAAAACTATAAATTACCTGATGTTCAAATGCTACCTTGTGCCTCAAGCTAGGTAAGGTACTAGTGTTGCATGCCTGCTGGCTAATTTATCTCTTACTCATAACCAATACTTGTCTCAGAGGAACATTGAATAGGTGAGAGACAAAGATGGCAAGTTCTCCTTTATTTTACAGAAATGCCAGAGTTTAAATATCCCCTTAGTCCCTGGTTTTCTCCCAATTCCCCTGGAGTTCTCCAATTAGCAAATGAAACAAATGCCTTCTGACTAGTGGGCAGCAGGTGATAAAGTTTACTTCCTCAAGCTAATACTTCTCACACAATGTTGGTATCACCAGTTTAGTGTTTAACACAATGCTCCAGGAAGTGTTAAAACATAAGGAACAGATAAGAAGATCCAGACAGCAGACCTAGAAAATTAGGCCAAGGGTGTACCTGGGCAAGAGGACTGCTAGTCCATTCCCAGTCAGGCAGTAACTTCTCTTTGACCCTCAACAGTCTCTTAAATACCCATATCCTGCAGGATTCGTGAATAAAATCTATCATTTTCTCTCACTCTAGCAGGTTTTTCTTTCAGTCATTTATAACAGCTGCTATAAATAATTTTGTACATATGGGTCCTTTTCCCTTTTACTGATCTCTTTGAGATATAAACCTAGTACTGATATTACTGGATCAAGGGATATGCAGTTTTATTGTCCTTTGGCATAGTGCCAAATTGTTCTCCAGAAAGGTTGGATCAGTGTAATAGTGTCAATTTTCTCATATCATCTCCAACATTGATCATTTTCCTTTTTTTTCCAGTCATGCTAACCAATTTCATGGTGATACCTGAGAATTGTTTTAAATTGCAATTCTCTAATCAATAATGTTTTAGAACATTTTTGTATGACTATGGATACTTTTAATATCTTTATCTGAAAACTGCCTATTCATATCCTTTGACCATTTATCAGTTGGGGTATGCTTTGCATTCTTATAAATTTAATTCTGTTCTCTATATATTTGAGGAATGAGTCCTCTATCAGAAATGCTGGCTGAGAAAATTATTCCCCAGCTTTCAATGTCCATTCTAATACTGGTTTTATTGGTTTTGTGTGTGCAAAATCTTTTTAATCTAATATCATTAAAATTGTCCATTTTGCATTTTACAGTGCTCTTTACCTTTTTTCCTCTTATTTCTCCCCTCTCCAAAGCTATGAGAGATAAACTCTTCCCTGTTCTCCTGACTTAGAATATCACCTTTTATCCTGTACCCATTTTGATCTTGTGTGTGTGATGTGAGTCTATGCCTAGTTTTTGCCATACTAGTTTCCAGTTTTCCCATCAATTTTTATCAAATAGTGAATTCTTCTCCCAGAAGCTGGAGTCTTTGGGTTTATCAAACTGTAGATTATTTTGTGCCATTTTAGTAATGTGAAGTAATCATTTGCCAAATATAAGTCATTCTTAAAAAGTTTTCTTTCTCTATAGACCCTAACAATTCCAAGATTAAAATAATTTAACTTGGTAATTTATTTATATGTCATGGAAATGGTAGTAGAACAATTCACAGATTAAGTTTTGTCTACTCAACTAGAATTATGAGTGGATAAGGGAAACTGAGAAGGATGCAATAAAAAAAATAGTGAATTTGACAGGCATAAAACTTAGTCTCAAATCTCCACTGTCACTTCCTACCTGTGAGATTTTGGGCAAATCACCAAGCCTCTCTGGACTTCATTTTCCTTTTCTGTAAAATGAAGTCATTCAACCCAAACACCTCTAAGGTTACTTCCAGTTCTAAATCTATGACCCTGCCTCTCCCCACTTAGAAAAATAAAGAATGGTGACTACAGGTGATGAATGCAAAGTCTAATTAGCACTTAATTGATCTTGACTTGTTTTCTGACATTTTCTTTTGTTCTCACTCCAAGAACCTTCCCTGAGTGCTGGAAATGAATTATGCTCATAGGATATGGGCCAAGTCAATCTATGTTGCTGTGGATGGAATGCAGAATATTAGGGGGGAAATAGAGTTGTAGTCTCTGTATGTGAATTGTAACAAATTGAAGTGCTTCTTTCTCTGGGAAAATGGATTATACCAAAAGACAGGGCTTGAAAGGTGGGACACTGAAAGAAGCAGTGCATTTTTGGAAACATAAAGACATGAAAACAGAGGATCTCAGCACTTTGTTTTATAACAGACTTATGAGATAGTACCTGCTTGGATTTCATGTTTGGAAATGAAGACTTTATGTCTTAATGAATGCATATAGCCAATGCCATTTTGTGCAAAGCCTTCTGTAGATGGCATTGAGTAAGTACTGTTTTCATTACATAAATTATGTACACACCATTTCCTGACTCTAATACTGTTACAGCATGCATTTGCCACTTCTATGAAGTGATGAACAGAAAAATGGCTTCTGCACTGGAGAAATGATCACAGGCATAGCTACTATTTGCAAAGAGATTTGAGAAATAAGATGGCAAACAATGAAAATACACCTATCATCCAGGAGATTTGAATGAGAACCAGATATTTGTATTAAAAACCTTCTGTAAATTATATGGTGACATCTGGATCTTTTGGCTTACCACCAAATACATTGGTCCCTGACTCATGGAAAAAAAAATGACTAATGAGCAACCAAAGAAAAAGACTCACAAGTTAAACACCAATAATAAGAATTATCATGTGATACAGCCCATTAAAATGAAAAACAACTCTATAATACTAATGAAATTGTAAAGCAAAGCATTGGTATTTCACAGAGATAAAGTTCTGAATCATATTAATCATTGGGATTACATGGAATTTCTTCTGAGTTTAAATTTTACTGAATAAATTTATGTCCATTTTCAAACCTCTAGCCTGGACTAAGTCAGTACCATCTTCTTTATGTAATTCTCCTGTTATCTTAAGATATCAATGATAATAAGAATTTAATGTTTATGTCATGCCTTACTATTAACAAATCCATGAAAGGCAAAAGAAATTGACTCTAAGATGGAATTTTAATCAAACCACTAAAGAAGAATTTAGGAAAATGCAAACAATTATTTAAGGGGAAAGTATAAAGGACAAAGGAGATGCTTATAAGGTCAATAGATAAGAATTTTTCAAATTATAAAAGGAAAAACAAAATATAATAAATCGCATTGATCATGACTGCCCAATGTGTATGTACATGCATGTATCTCTCTATGCACATATACATCTGCATGCCTATCTATCTAGAAAGACAAAGACAGAGAAATGAGAAGATGATTGGTTGGGTTTAGAGAACTTTTCACCTTCTCTTGCCTTCTCTTATCTTCCCTCAATAAAAGTTCAAATTTAGTAAAATCATTTGAGCAAGCAGGAACTTTGTAGAAAGACATATTATATCAAAACTGATGAAAGGAAACCACATTTCTATAAAATGAGACTTTTTTTAACCTTCCAACTCCTCAGTATATAACACTTTCCTTTAATCCTTTAATGCAGTTGTCATGAGTTATTTTGCATTCTAGTTATTTCTGAATGTCATATCTTACAATTAAATTGTTGTTCATCCCTGTTTTCTTTTTTCTTTTTTTTTCCGGCAAGGCAATGGGGTTAAGTGGCTTGTCCAAGGCCACACAACTAGGTAATTATTAAGTGGCTGAAGCCGAATTTGAACTCAGGTACTCCTGACTCCAGGGCCAGTGCTCTGTCCACTGCACCACCTAGCCACCCCTTCATCCCTGTTTTCAAAGAGGATCAAAGATATCAAAGGGTAATGTCGTGTTGTGTACATCGATTGGATCTGTGAAGCAGAATTTCAGTCATCCAATTCACTCTTCCAGTAGTCATCTAAGTCCAGTGGTAAGTAAAAGATCAAGAGATCCGGTGATGGCCTAGGATGTAGTGAATAACCTTGGCATCTGACCAAGCTCTCGGTACTCCACAGTGCTTTCTTTAGCCACCTTTATAAGTAATTGAAATATTTTTTTTCTCTTATGCCCATTCTACTGAAGAAAAGCTTCACATTCTTTAATAAGTTGTGCTCCAACTCAGTGGTCACTTTAATTCCTGTGGTTGAGCTCAATCGGTCTTATCAGGGTGTGACTGCTGTGCACACTACAGCTTCTAGAATCACAAGTGAGAGTTAGGTGACAGGTGGACAGCAAAGGCAAAAAGAAACCTGAAAAGGTTTCAGCAAGCCCTCACACTGGAGATGCTTCTCCTCCTGGTGTGCCTCATGCAGCCCAACTAAGCTATTTAGTAAGTACAAGAGTAAAGGAACTAGTCACAATCTAAATTTGGAAAGATCTTTTGACATACAGCTCACAATTTCTCAGTACCTCTCAAGATATGAAGAATAGCTTTCATTATTATTATTATTATTATTATTATTATTATTATTATTATTATATATCCAGAGTAGTTGCGATTTCATCAGTGTAAGAAAATCTTAAAAAGAATTTTGCTTTCTCAGTATTTGTTTTATATAGGATGATGTCAAGACCCTTGAGAGATTGTACTTCACCTATTATTCCTACCATCAAAGAGCTTACCTTCTGCTGACTTGAAATATAAAAACAAAAAAGATAATACAAAATGTATGCAGAGTTGATAAAATATTGTATTTGTTTGTTTGTTTTGGGTGGTGCAGAAGTTTTTATTATACTTAGAGACAGCAGTGCCTGAAGCACTGAATATACAACTAGCTTGGGAATTAGGAAGACTGTGTTCTTATAACTGACAAATACTGAGTTTTTCACATTGGGAAAAGTTGCCCTGTGCATCTCTATATATAAGAAAATGAGTTGCAGAATACTTATGGATCTATCTGGTAGGAAGAGGTTTTCTTACCTATGTTTTTTAATAGTACTAGAATCACTTCCTCCCTCTCAAGTATTCTTTATTAGATTATATAACTGAAAGTCTTACCACCTCTTTGTATTGAGTCCCAAGAATATATGTGTAGAAACTTAGCTTTTTAATCAGAATAAATGGAAAATCTGAGTTGATGTGACTCCAAAGAACTCTGAGTCTATCTGGTGCTGTTAGAGTAAACAGTCTGAATGCTGGCATGTACCTACTGGAAAGAGCCAGAGAAAACTCCAGAAGATTCCCATAGGTAATAGGAATTATTATCAACCTCCCAGTTCTTGTATAGAATCAAAGAGAGAAAATGTAGAGTCACTCATTGATGCTTGAGAAAATCATATACTGGGATACAGATGGCTAAAACCTACATTCAAAATACCATTTTAGTTTCAACTCTGTTAAATATAAAAAAATCCCAAGTTCTTTTTGACTTTTCTCCCATCTATTATAAAAAAATGTCAAGAAACCTATGGGATTTTTTGTATCCCATGGATATCATAAGATAAACAAATTCACATAAAAAAACTGGGAGGATCTAAGGGATATCTTTAAATTGGTTTGATTTAGCCCTCCTCTCTTTTTATAAACTCATTAAGGAATATGAATGAGAGTATACAAAATGATTAGACAGAAGGCTTATCGTCTACATTATTAGATGGAATATATACATGAATGAGATCATAATTATTTTGATATCTGAATACTGTTTTCATACATTTTTCTTTGAAACTATTTTATATAGGCAGTGGACATTATTTTAAAAATCAGTGCATACTTCTAACACCCTATTTTCTGACATAGTAAAAATCATGGAGTATTGTGGGAATGAATGTCTAGTTAAGGAAAGGTATCACTGTCATAAAAGTGGCTGGTAGCTCTTTTAGCAAAGGACTTTCAAGGAGCATCTGCCACTCTTTATGCCACTTAAAATTCGGAGATGTAATGGGGGTGATGAACCTTGATGGACTTGCTCATTCCATCAGTGCAACAACCAGGGACAATTTTAGGGTATCTGTGATGGAGAATACCATCTGTATCCAGAGAAAGAATGTGGACTTTGAACAAAGACCAAAGACTATTACCTTCAATTTAGGGGGGAAAAACATTATCTTATTATGTAATTTTGAAATCTCATACTTTATTTGCTCTCTCACACTTCCTTAAGGATATGATTTCTCTCTTCTCACATTCAATTGAGATCAACATATACCATGGAAACAATGTAAAGACTAACAAAATTCCTTCTGTGGGGGCTGAGGGGAGGGAAGTAAGAATGGGGGGGAAACTGTAAAACTCAAAATAAATAAAATCTTTTAAAAAAAAGAAATACTGAAAATAATATTAGAAGATGTATCTTTGGGGTAGTTTACTAACTTCTGTCTTATGCAATGAATTCATGCGTAAAAGTCACATTCAGGTGTTTTAACTTTAACATAATCAGTGTCATTTCTGTCTTTCGATCTAGGGGAAAGTGCTTATTAATTTAGAGGGTGCTTCCCAGGAAAGCTAGCTATTTGATCAATCATGAGAATAGATCCTTCTTCTCAAAGTCTATAGATGGAGATATATTGCAAATAATTGATGTTTACCTTTCACTGACCAATACCAAAGTAGGGTTTCAGGCATCATGTATGAGAGCTCAAAGTTCTATTGTTTTTTTCATCCCCTGGTTGTGGGTCTTTGTAAGGATCAGTTATACTTAAAAAGCATTATTCCTGATGTTTAAAAGTTTTTAAATCTTTCTATATGTACATTTCCTCCCATCCATCTGTATTTTTTTCAATGTCTCCCCATTACATTCATAGGCTATTTCCTCTGTGCTAATTGAAATGATGGGGAGTTTTTAGTTTAGTTCAACAGTCAATACAGTGAGAATTACTCTGCATCTAATCAATTTCTACCAGGAATATGTTGGAAGGAATAATGCTGTAAATTTGAGCTTAATGGATTTTCACAGGATTGTCTGTTTTCCATAATTCTTTTTTTCACTTTCCCCCTCACTCCCCAAGAAAAGCCCTAAAAAGAGTCAATTAAAAAAAATCCACAACATGTTTAATCTTTGAATATGGAAGAAACAAAGGCTGAAGAAGAGAAACATCATCGACAGAACAGGAATTGAGATTCTGGAGTGCATCATCCTTTTTTTCTCACTGTTCCAACAGTCACATCAACCTTGAAGAGAATTGATTACACTGCTACATTTTTTTTTCTGTGATACAGTTTTCATGTAATGGGAAGTGCTTTCTAATCACTATTCTACCTCTCTGCCCTCTCCTTGTGCCCCTCTCCAATACTATCTCATCTTTTAGAGAATTGATCTGGGAAAAAATATAGTGTTTAGGAAAATAAGAAAAAATAAAATGCATTCAGATAAACATTTTTTAAATTATATTTTCTATTAATGGAAAAAAAGTTTGGTGTTTGGAATTTCATTATTTAAACTCTGAAGTTTAAAGCAGCAGTTCCTAGCTATATTCTTTAAATTCACCATGTAGATGGTAATCATAATCAGTACTATCCTATTCAAATGTTATATGTATATTTGCATGTTTTCCCTGGTGGAATTTTACTTCTCTCACTACAGCATGTTACTTCTAGAAAGGCAAAAGAAATGATGATAATGATAAAAGACATTTATATAGCACTTTTACACTGTCTATTTTTGCAATGGTCCTATAAAATAAAGGGAACTCCTAGTTAGAACAGTTGTCAGTCAATGCAGAAAGATATGTTCTCTGTAACTAAAAGTCTTAAAACATTGTCTTTAGTACTGAGAGTTTGTGATCTGCATTAAGGTCTAACAACCATTCTGTGTCAGAGTTTATATTTGAACCATGTACTTTCCTACTCTGAAGGTCAGCTCTCTAGCCAAACATTGCTACCAGTAACAGATTGACTTAGAAAACTACATATTAATATTGTCTATATTCTATTGTATTTTTATTTATTTTGTTAAATATTTACAATTACATTTTAATCTGGTTCTGGTCACACACTTAGAAGTTTTCTTTCCTCTTTTCAATTACATGCAAAGATAGTTTTCAACATTCATCTTTTTGCAAACTTCTGTGTTCCCTATTATTTTACCATCCTTCTTTCCCTCTCCTTCATACATGCACAATTGTGTTTAACATATTTCCATATTAATCATGTTGTGGAAGAAAAGTTAGAATAAGGAAGGAAAAAACCTGAGAAAGAAAGAAAAAAAGTTTTAAAAAGGAAACATATATTTTCCTCTACATTGAAACTCTAGATTTTTCCTCAGGATGTAGATGGCACTTTCCATAGTAAGTCTCAGAGGATTGCCCTTGATCACAAAACTGGTGAGAGGATCTGTGCCCATCATAGTTGGTCATTTCACAATGTTGCTGTTAATGTGGATAATGTTCTCTTGGTTCTAAACTCAGAAGTTTGATGGACAGCAGTTTGGTGTTTTTGATACTTTGGCTTTATAGCATGCTGCCTCACAGTTCGTTGTATATATTATCTAATTTAACCTAAGTGAAACATTATAAAGAAGGTACTGAAGTTCCAAGGGGATCATTCTCTGACCAATTGATATTTTCCACTCCTGTCAATATAGACACAGAAAGAGGTAAGTAGAAAATAAAGAGCACATCACTCCTGAGGGAGAAGAGGCATAAACTATTTAGTCAAATGGATACACAGAAAGCCATTGACTCAAGGGACAAAATAATTTCAAGGACCATAAAGCCTTACATCATTGAAGAAAATCTACTGTCAGTTAATCAAAGACTGAAGAGAAAACTAGACCTGTCGATTGAGAGTGGAGCACAGAGGAGTTGTGATAGAACCAGGATTCTCCTGCCTTCATATCCTTTACCGTAAACTGTCATGCTGACCAGAGTTTTCCATGTAGAGGTAAGAAAGGCTGATTTAATTAACTAAGGGCCACTTGTATTTAATTAGTTAAGGGTCTCTATCATTTGAATATTTTGCTATTATAGGACAAAGTATAACTCCTTTTGTTAAATGTTAATTGACTTGTGAATTTTGAACCAACATTAAACCTGAATGATGTATTGGTGTTAAGCCTGCCCTTCCTATTTGGGATGAAATGAGATGCCCTTAGGACTTATGTCTTGGTTACTCTGGGGGGAACAATAATAAGGTAAATATGAGGTGAGATGCTTGGGTGATAGGACACTACAGAATTAGCAATCTCAAGAACCCTCTTAATTTTGGATGGGGACTACTCTCTGTAGATTCCCCTGAGGCAAAATAATTAATTTAGTGAGTGGTGAAAGAGACTTCCTGGGAGGATAATAAAAATGCTAAAAAAATATTATTTCTGTATTTTTATGGAGAAATTGTGAAAAAGCAGATCACATTCCTAATCCCCACCAAGAAAATACACTGCTCAATTGTCAATAAGCAGATAAGCAGAGAAATTCTGGGAATGATATCACCCCTAGGCCATCAGAACTGATTGCAGACAGTCCCTTAGGAAGCAAACCTCATAGAGAAGCAGTTTGTCAACTGCACTGGACCTAGAAAAGAAAGCTCTTGCCACAAAGTCTTTGACCCTGGCCAATGATTCGATTACAGAAACTGATATAAATTTATCAGTGGAAATGCCATTAAGAAGAATCATTGCTGGAAAATGATACTGATAACTCATATGAACCTTCTCTTTGATAGGAACAGTTAGGAACATATATAAACGAGGCACAGGAGAGAGCTGAATTTGAAGATATAATTTATGGTAAAAATGGAGTCATTGGGTAAAAAGGAAATGTACTGGAAGAAAGGGAAAGAAGAGGTAGAATAGGCTGAGATATTTAATGTAAAAGTCAAGAAATAGTTTTTGTGATGAAACGGAAGGGGGGAAGCTGAGGGGGAATGAGGAAGCCTTCATTCTCATCAGAAATGACTCAGATAGGAAATAACATATATACTTAATGGGTTAGAGAAATCTAGAAGAAAAAGGAGAGAAAGGGGACAGGAGAAAGGGAACAGGGGGAGGGGAGAGGGGGATGTACATGATAGAGGAGAGGGTAGAACATGGGAGAGGATAGTCAGATATAACACATTTTCTTTTTTACTTTTTGCAAGGTGATGGAATTGGGTGGCCTATCTGGGTCGTTGCTGGGTCTCTGGGGTGAGACGAAAGTTTGGGGCCTCCCTCCTGGTCCCAGAGCTGGTGTTCTATCCATTGTGCCACTCAGCTGCCCCACAGAACAGGGACAGAGTAAAAGGAAAGAGAAAAATGAAAAATTGCAGAGCAGAGAAATGGATGGAGGGAATTACAATCAGCAACAGCAACTGTGGAAAAATATGGAAGTAACTTCTCTGATGGACTTATGATAAAGAATGTGGCCCACCCCAGAGACAGAGCTGATGGTATCTGAATGTAGACTGAAGCACATTTTTGCCCCTTTCTTTCACTTTATTTCTAGGTGGCTCAGCAGGTAGACCCTGCTTTTTCTTTGAATTAATACCCTGTTTCTTAACCATCATATGGACTTCCATCTAATCTAAGGTTTCTGCCACTGGGCCTCATATTGCCTAACTCTTTGAGAAATAGGGGGAGGGGGATTATGTTTACTATTACAATAAGACTATTTTAATAATATATAAGTAAATAAAAATGTAAATTTAAAATAAAAACAAGAAGAGTCATTGCCATCCGCTTTGACCTAAGAACTATGTGATATTTCTGACCAGTAAATGAAAACTTCTATCTTTTTTTGTCTCCCCTTTTTCAAAAGTGGGCTCTGTGAGATCAAGAACTCTTTCCTTCCTATTTGTATCCCTAGAATGTTGTATATAGTACACATTAAAATGTCTTTATTTTTTCATCCATTGTTGTCATTGACTACTATGAACAAATTGAATAGCCAACATAACAAGACTGAAAGCAAACCAGATTAGGACATTCAAAAACTAGAGACATAGTTCTCTCCTTTCTGGATCTGTTCAATGAAACAGGAGGGGAAGTTGATGGAACTGGTGGCCAATAGGAGAGAAGCAACTTTTGGGGTGAATTAAGGGAATGACATGAGGTGGTCAAATACCCTCTCTATGTTCCATAGCCTCTGACCTAGAGGCCAAGGTTCCTGCTGAGACTGAAGCCATGGATCATAATATAAGAAGAAATGAAGTTGACAAGATATGGCAAAAATGACAAGAAAGCTCCATGTTTATTCTAGCAGAATTCTCCTGAGCAAATTTGCTCCCTGCCCTGAGGGTAACAGGAGTGGGAAGACATTCTCTGCTAAGGACAGAAGTGGCAGGTAGCAGTAGAGGTAGCAGGAGAAGTTCACACAGAGACTTCTGGGGTTACTGTGGCAATTGCAACTCAGGATATAGTCTACTGGATCCAACAATGACCTTCTTTCTTTTTTTTTAACATTTTATTTATTTTGAGTTTTACAATTTTTCCCCTAATCTTTCTTCCCCCCGCCACAGAAGGCAGTCTGGTAGAATGACCTGTTTTCTTAGCTAATATGCATAAGTCTAGGGAGCAATATGAACATATGACTTTACAGGGTCAATTAAACTTATTATCATTTGAGGAGGAATGATTTTTGTCCCTTTGTAGGTGGTAGAGATGGAATTTATTCATATCTGCTCCCATAAAGGTTGAATATCCATTGCAGTCTTGGTATCTGCAAGGGAAGGGGAATAGAGTTCCAAGAAGAAATTGGTTTTTAAGATGGAGGTTATGTGATTCTTCCCTGGACTGCCACACCTTATGCCCATTCTGCCTCAGGGGCTTAAATATTACCTTCAGAGTATAATCCTACTAGAATGGCTTGAGACTTAATTATGGATCCCCCTGCTGCAATACAATATAGATGTAAACAAAACAGCCTGGTGAAATTTGAGCAGCCGATTAGAATGGCAGTGAAAATCATATAAATATAGATCTAAATGAAAATTAGTGTTCTAAGGGTGGTAGCAGGACTGCCAGGTAGTCAGAGGACACCATTTTTCAAGTAACAAGGCAAGATGAATCCCAGTGGCAGAAACTTTGGATCAGATGTCAGTTCATGTGATAGTTAATAAATAGGGAATTAATACAAAGAAAAAGCAGGGTCTACCTGCTGAGTCAAGTTTTGTTGAATATAGTGGTTGGGGTACACCAAGAAGATTCTAATACATGGAAGACTAAGTTATTGGCCCTTGCTTCTCCATGATCTAAGAAGAAAGCTCCAAGATACTAGAATCTTTAGATACTGGTGAACCCTGCATTCCCAATACTTGTATCTTTACCAACATACCTGTAAGTCTTCTTTCAAGAGGGGAACTAGAATAGTCTATAGCCTTGGAAGATATAAAACAGACTTGTCAATACCTCAGCTTCCTTCCTTCATTCATTCATTACAATAAGGCCCTTATCTCTGGAGGTCTCTATCCATAAAGACCAGAGTTAGTGGAGTTTTCAGCAGGCACAAAAATGAAAATAAATCTCCAAGTTCTACAAAGATACCACTCACTACAAGGGAAAAAAAAAATTTGGTTGCCTGTTACTAGACCTTGGCTGCTTTGCACAAATGATAGTTGTGTCTTTGGCCAGAGTTACCTATCATAAATACCAAAATGGATAGAGCACAGGAAGCATCTATTGAAAAAGGTAAATGGTATGTTGGAAAAACAAAATCATTCTTGCCTGGTTTATTGTGGTGATGGTGTCCTTCACAAAAAGATAGTGACTGTGAAATAGACCCTGAATCCAGATCCTGTTGTTTCTTCTTCTGAACAATGGTTCCTATCTAGATGGTCTTGTCTCCTGAAGAATGTCATTTTAACTGTGTTATTGATGGCTCCATCTCCTACTAGAAAGGCATATTGAAATGAATTTTAGCAAATATTAATCAAATAACAGGTAATACCAAAAGGAATAGGAATACTGACTAGTCATTCCAATAGGCTGTGCTTCAGATTGTAAGGGCAGCATGTGAGAGATCAATGGATGTGACAGACCCATCTACACTAATTCCTAAAAGGTCCCTTTCAGTTTGGTCAAGTTTTGGGGGGCCTGAAGAGATATAACTGGACAATTAAAAATTGTTCTACTTGAGGTCAGAACAATGGAGAAATTTTCACACAGTATTTCCAACTGAATGCAGTTGTTTGGGGGAGAGGAGATATCAGAATCTATAAGAGTTATTAAATGTTAAACAATCTAGTTGGAACCATTAAAACGGTAGAGTTTGGGGAAAGGGATCATTGCCATTGAGAATATAGGGGTAGTAATGCTAGACATAGGACCAAATAATTACCCTGATTAAAAACAAAGCAATTATTCTTATCCAAATATGTTTCTTGATAGGTGGGAACATTCATCTAACTTAAGTGTTCCTCAATCTAGCCCCAACTAACAAAATGGCACTCTCACACCCCAGGGAAAGAATCTTGCTCCCACTAAGAAATATCTATGTTGTCATGCATCTAACTGCCCAGGTTAGGGAATCCAACCTCCCTAAAGCAAAGCATGTAACAAATCAGTGTAACCCTACAAACCTCTCTCTCCATTTCAGTAGTATCTGGATTTCAGTCTCCAGCAAGACAGGGTTATTTTTGGATATAGTCCTAACTAGTCCTCTTGGAGACCTTATATTCTTTCTCTAGGACAAAGTTGTTGTAGCATTAATATTCTTGTCCCCTCAGAAAGCTTAATATTCTCTAGAGAAGTACCCAGGTCCCCCTCAGGTATCAAACTCCCTTTCCTTTGGGATGATTTAGACAATTTCCCAGATGGGAGCCATGGTAAGGGTTGGGAAATTTCTTGTTTTCTAGTAGCTGAAGGAAAATTTTATTTATTTTGAGTTTTGTAGTTTTCCCCCTAATCTTCCTCCCCACCCCTGATAAGGCAGTGATTTATAATTACCATGGATGTATGTCTGTCTTTTTTTCAAATAATATTTTATTGTTTTCCTCAATTATATGCAAAAACAATTTTTAGCATTTCTATGTTTTGATCTTCTGCTTCTTTCCCACTATTACTCCCTTCAGCTTCCCCAGAGACAGTACAATCTTATATAGCATATATATGTATACATATGTACACATATATGTGCAATCATGAAAAGCATTTCCATATTAGTCATTATGTGTGTGAAGACTCAAACAAGAAAGGAAGAAAGAAAAAAAGATGGAAGGAAAGGAAGGAAGGAAGGAAGGAAGGAAGGAAGGAAGGAAGGAAGGAAGGAAGGAAGGAAGGAAGGAAAGAAGGAAGGAAGGAAGGAAGGAAGGAAGGAAGGAAGGAAGGAAGGAAAAAAGAGAGAAGAGAGGAAAGAAAGAAAGAAAGAAAGAAAGAAAGAAAGAAAGAAAGAAAGAAAGAGAAATAGAGAGAGAGAAGAAAGAAAGAGAGAAAGAGAGAGAAAAGAAAGAAGGAAGGAAGAAAAAAGTGAAAAATAAAATGCTTCAGTCTGTATTCAGACATTAGTTCTTTCTCTGGAGGTGGATAGCCAGGTCCAAATCACAAATAGATTTTTAAAAGGAAGAAAGAATCTATTTGCCCAAAAATATTTATAGAAACTCTTTTTTTATGATGGCTAAGATTGGAAAATTGAAGTGATTCCCATCAATTGGAGAATGGCTGAAAAAGTTATTGTGCATGACTATAATAGAATGTTATTCTACTAAAATAAATGACAAACAGGATGCTTTCAGACAATCCTAGAAAGTTTTAAATGAATGATACAGAGAAAAGTGAACAAAATCAGGAAAATATTGTATACAGCAAAATTGTATGATGATCAACGTGAATGTCTTATCTGTTCTCAGCAGTGCAATTATCCAAGATAATCTGAAATGACTATGGAGTCTCTACTGGTGAAATTCAAAATAACGTGGAACCCTTAAGTAGTGAAAGCTATGATGTGGGTTTCTTGGCAAAAGTTTCTCTCAGTGAAGGACATAGTAATTAATAATAATAATAATAATAATAATAAGAAGAAGAAGAAGAAGAAGAAGAAGAAGAAGAAAGTTCCTATCCATGAAAACTATGAATAATTGACACAGAGACACAATTTAATACATGCTTTTGTGGAAATAGCACTGATAGACTGGCTTAATTCAGTGTTGCTATGAACCTTCAATTAGTTTTTTAAAATGTAATCTTTCCCCTTAGATTATGAGCTCCTTGAGGGTGGGGAATGTCTTTTACTTCTTTTTGTATGCCCAGTGCTTAGCACAGGCACAAAGTGAGTATTTAATTGATTGATTGGTTGGTGCATGCATGAACACAATGAGGAAAAAGTGGGAAATGCATTTACAAGTCTGGGAGAAAGAATTTTTAAAATATTCACTATTCATCTTTACAAAAATAGGGGAAATGCCCCATATCATGTGCTTCACGTCTCTTATACTTCTCTCAGTTGAAGTAAAAAACTAAGCAGGTCAAAACAGCTGAAAGTCATTTCCAGTTGAGATGTTTTGTGTGTTTGTGTGTTTGTGTGTGTCCATGTAGTTTTTTGTTTTGTTTTGTTTTGTGAGGAGGTAGAGGGTCTGGAGGGATTAAAAGACTTGGGGAGAACAGAGATAAGATTCCATCTAATTGGCCAAAAGCCTATTTTTATATTCAACTACCACTTCATAAAGTGGCCCTGCGTCAGTAAAGCAGAAAACATTTTGAGGTGGTCACATTTCACTCCTTAATGGACCTCATCTGGGATGCCAGACATACTTTACTATGTACTTGGAAGCTTTCCAGGAGAATGATTTAGGCCAGCTTGGCTTCAGATGAAATCCTGCAGTTGCTCATATCAACTGCTAGGTGAATTTCAAACAAACACAACTTATTTGAGCAGTAATTAGACATTCTGTTATTTCAATTTTTGTAGTTTCTAACTGTACCCTACACTTAGGGTCTTTTAATGTTAACTTTTGTATTTGTCCTTCATTTAATCTTCCATAAAGCTTCCCAAAAATCCAAGAAAGTCTAAAGCCAAGAAAAGCTTGTTCCCGATTCTTAAAATCAGTCATATCAGTTTCATCAAAAAAGTACTCTAATTTTCTCACTTGATTTGAGTTTTATAGTATTTCTGACTGCGTCAGAGAGAGAGAGAGACAGACACACAGACAGACAGAGACACACAGAGACCAAGGGAGAGTGTGTGTGTCTCTGTGTGTGTGTGTGTGTGTGTGTGTGTGGTTTTTGTGAAACAATGGTAACTTTTTAATGTGGGGAGAAGTGATCAGAGATATCCTTTGTATTCATGATGTGTTTGAGTAGGCTGAAATTGCTTTCTCCATACACCAATAAAATCACATATAGGAAAGAGAATTATTCACATAGGCATAATGTATAAATGAATAAATGTATACAGATACATGTACACATACTGTGGATTATTGTATAATGGCTGGATCTCTCTCTTTTCACACACACACACACACACACACACACACTCTCTCTCTCTCTCTCTCTCTCTCTCTCTCTCTCTCTCTCTCTGCAATCACAATATCAAATCTTATGGTTGAACTGAAATAATGTTCCTTTGGAGTTTTTTATCTCTAAAACAATTTTCCAGCACTATTCTAAAGACCAGAAACTATATGATGGTCTAAGGGTGGAGGCAAACAGAAAGTCATTATGTAGATTTACTACGACATATTAGATAAATTTATTCTTAAAATATTTGATGAAACATAATTGATTTATGAGTAGATTCCATAGAGCAAATTTTCCTTTCCTTGTCTAGCAGACCCTTTGAGACATTCCCAATTTAGTTTTCTAAATGCTGTTCCCCAGGGAACAAATATTCTCTGGTTTAAGATACCTTTTGTTGGGGCAGCTAGGTGGTGCAGTAAATAGAACACTGGCTCTGGAGTCAGGAAAACCTGAGTTCAAATCCAGTCTTGGACATTTAACAACTGTCTAGCTGTGTGACCTTGGGCAAGTCACTCTTAACCTCATTGCCATAAATGAAAAAAAAAGCCTTTCATTTTGCAGTCCTGAAACTGTGAGTCTTGAGTTCATACAACTGACTCCAAGGAAAGCCTTCAATAAAATATTGTCTCAGGAATATTCCACTCACAATCCCTCCCAATAAATAATCCTGGCAGTGGATAATAATACAAGCAGTAGGAAATCATACAGTAGGAGTAATATAGTAGTAATTCGGTAATACAAGAAAAATACAATAACAGTGGGAGTTAACATTTGCAAAGTATATACTACTAGATAGAAATAGACAAAAGGAAAACACATGGCTAAAGATAATTTGGGAAAAACTTGGATTGTTTCTCCTCTTGTGATGTCTTCACTGCTACTTAGATTGAGATATATCTCCTAAACATATCTTTCCACTGGGTTTCCAGAGTCCACTCCTCTCTAAAGTTCAGAATGGCTCCTTTTTATTGAGAAAATTAGATGCCATTATCAGTGGGGTGAGGGAAAAAGATAGAAATCCTTTCTCAACCTATTGAATTTTAGAAGAGGCAAAAGGGAAAAAGAGAAAAGTGATTTTCTCTCAAGTGGCATTCTTCCTCCCTAGCTAGCTTTCTTTTTGACAGCCAGAGATGACTTGAGGTCTCTGCAGAGCTGGCTAGTGTGATTTTTAAAGGCCACCAGGGAGGTGAATGATCTTTCTGCTAGCCAATCACTATCTGTCCTGTAATTCCATTAAGTTTTGGAAGGCCCTTCTTCACACTTTTAAAGGAATAAAGAAGTAAAAACACTTCTTTCCACTTCCTTTACAAGTTGGAATGAACTATTTTCAGTTTCACACTCTTTAAAATCTGTGAATAGGTCACTCACGGTGTGAGGCACTTAAAGTTTCATGCCCTTAACAAGATGTGAATTCTACCACTCACAGATTCAATGGGACAAATCATTAGCACCAGATATCCCTTATTAACAGGGGGACTCATTTTTATCAAGAGTCCCTCAATCAATACCTCAGTTGATGTTGAGTTCTTTTCAGTCATGTCTGACTCTGTGAACTCTGAGGTTTTATTGGCAGAGACAATGGAGTGGTTTTCTATTTCCTTCTCCAGGTCATTTTACAGATGAATAATTGAGGCAAAGCTAGTTAAGTGACTTTCCCTGGGTCACACAGTCAATAGATGTCTGCAGTCAAATATGACTCAAAGAGAAGACTCAGAGTGGAGTCTTCCTAACTTATGTCTGTTCTTCATTGATGACAGTGCTTTAATGCAGTTAAACCTTGCAATGCTTTTGAGAAAGCCCTCAATAAACCACCTTCTCCCTAGATCGCCACACAAGTTTGAGGACACAATGGGGTTTAATAGGAAGGGCAATAAGCCTCTCAGTAACTTATGGGTCACCAATTCAGAGCAAGATGGAAGACTGGCAGTTGGGGACTGTGCTAATATCCACACACACATACATATAAAATAAACCTTAACTATTTTAATCAGATACCTTCATCTGCAAATCTCATGATTTCTCTGCCCAAATGTCTAATGCATTCCTTCCATGACTACTTTACTTATCACTACTGAACTTTCCTACCTGTCAAAAAACTCAATCATATCTCTTATTCCTTTTCCTCTCAATTCCACCTCCTTGATGCCCAATTTCAGATAAGATGTGCCTTCTTCTTCAACAGTACTCTGTAATATCTACTCCAAAATTAAAAAAAAAATTCCTTTCATCTTAAAGCTCTTTCTTTGATACTCATTGGGAGCTGCCTCTCTCTTTTCACAGTTAGTGAATTTCAATTATATTCTCCGGTGTGTTTATTATATGGGAGAGAGGCTTGAATTAAAAATCTTGGTCTCATTTCCACTTACAAACTCTGTCTCTACGCATATCCCTTAGAATCTTCTTTTCTTTTGAGGTGCTATCCAAATTTCTCACCCAAACCAGATTTTAAGTACTATATGCTCACTCCCACATTCTCCCTTTTTGTCAGTTAGTATAATTCCTAATTCATAGTATTCCTTTAATCATTGTAGGAAACCCTCTCTTTATTCTTCAGTCTATTCAATGCCCATTACCTGTTCTTCCACTCCAGTTTGTCATGCAAAAAGGATGATCATGATCATGACATCATTCAAAATGCTCTTATTTCCATAGTCAAGATTTCTGGGTTTTTATTAATCATTTTTCTTCCTCTGTCACTAAGACCAACTACTCCTACATTTTATTTTTTCATTGACCTCTGATTCCACTATCCTTCATTATTACGGCAGATCGTCACCCCCCCCCTTCTCCTTCCTTCCAAAGGTTAGTCCCTGGATCTGCCAGTTTAATGCTACATCATCTACTTTTCTTGAATTCTTTGCTTTCTTATCCTATCAGTAATTATTTCCTAGTGAAATCTCAATCTTAGATTTTCCTTCCTCTCTAATTCCTTTGATCTTAGTCATATAATTTTTTTAATGGAACCCAAGGAAATTTTTAAAAAGACATGATAACCTCAATCATCCCATTCCCCTGCCTCACTTTTCTGCTGAGGTATTGTCCTCATTTTATTGAAAAAAAATGAAGCCATTCATTAAGAGTTCCATTATCTAAAAACTCCCTTTTGTCCAATTCTCCTACGGTCATATTCTGCCAATATTGTCTACCACTATATGCTTCCTTCTGTCATGTGGTAATGTTTTGCTTACCAGTGCCAGATTGTTTATATGTGCCATTAATACAATTTCATTGTTTTCTTGTGAAGATTATTCACACCACACTCTCCATACACACTCTCTTTAATCTTCACCTCTCTCAATTTACTGGTTCTTTCCTTGGTGACTACAGATATTTCCAAGCTCTCTCTTTATTAAAATGTATCCTGGCCATCAGCTGTTTTCCTATATCTCCCATCTCTTTCTTATCTACACTCCTTGCCACCTAACAATTGTTACATTCAATTGCTCTCCTCTCATTCTCATCTAAAAACCCTTTCCACTGTAGCCTCTGGCTTTATCAATTAACTGATACTGCTCTTTCTAAAGTTGCTAGTGAACTAATTGCCAAATTTATGGACTTCTTGATATTCATTCTTCTTGTACTCTGTGAAATATTTAAAAATATTGGTTACCTCATTCTGAATATTTTTTCTTCTTTGGATTTTTTGTGATTCTGTCTCTCTTAGTTCTCCTATACTTGTAACCACTAATTTCAGCCTCTTTTGTTGGATTAACAATATTGATCTCATCCTAAATTTCTCTTTCATACTTACTCCCACATAAGCAAGCAATTACTTAATCTTGCCATTTCTACTAATTGGTCTCCAAGAGACTTGTCCCAAGGCTCTCCCCCCACAATATCTCCTCCAAAACACTTCAAGGGTAATTTTACAAAAGTATAAATATTATACTATCACCTTCCTACTCACCATACTCCAATGTCTCCTATCAACTCCAAGATAAAGTTTAAAGGCATGTAACTGGAATTCAAAACTCTTCATACTTTAGCATCTTATGATCTTTCCATACTTCTCATGTATGTCTGTGCATGCATTCTGAAATTCAGCCAAATTTTTCTTACTATTCTTTGAAAACATCACTCTCTCCATCTCCTGTTTCTGTATTTTTGCACTGTGTTTCTCCCATATGAAACAAATTTGTTAAAATGTTTGAACTAGAATCTCTAGATACTTGTAATATCAAACTAAAGAACCACCTTCTCCAAGAGACCTCTCCTGGTCCCCATTCTCCTCCCTCCCAGATGCTAGTGGCATTCTTTTGAGTATTTTGTTTTATCTACTCTCCATGTAGTTTGTAGAGTCCAGTTTGCATAAGCTTTCTTCTCCCATGGAATATGAGTTACCTGAAAGGCTGAGGTTTGTTTTCATTTTTCTTTTTTTTCAAGGACTTAGGACAATGCTTAGCAAATTGTAAGAATTTAATAAATATTGAGAAATTGATTTTGATTTGTTTTATTTCCTTATACTTTGTAACACTGGAGAATTTCATTGGTTGGGTAGTAATGGAACCTGGCATTATTGGGAACAGGCAGTGTTCACAAGCAAAAGAACATCAATAAGATCTTTATTTCAAAATAAAGTCATAACATTAAACAAAAATGTAAGATAGGTCTGCTTTTGAGTTCCCTGCTAAGCCTTGGATAAAATACTTGTCAACTTTCACAGCACCAGTCAGAGTCAACTCAGTTGAAAACCAATAGTCAAACTATTTATACTTCATGAACAACCATTGTTAAAGATAGCCAAGATAGTTATTGGGGTACTAAAGGGAAAAGGGCTTACACTAGCATGATAAGTTATATCACAAAACAGTTTTCTTATTATTCTTGGGACTAGACTTTTGATTTGTAGCATCCATATAGAAAAGTGTTCTTACTGATCTTACCTAATCATTTACTTAGATTCTTAGAGAGATGTCTAGGGGTAGTTCGAGGTTAAGTGACTTATGCAGAGTCCCAAGTCTATTATGTGTCAGAGACAGAGCTTCTGAATTCTGAAACTGGCTTCCGGTTCATTGTCCCATTGTTATTCACTGTAATGCAAAACTGAGGAATGAGTCCCCCACTTTTAGAAACCAGGGTGATCAGATGTAATCCCCCTACCTGGTGGAACATGGCAATATTGACCAATGGCCTCTCTACATTACCATAAAAATGTTAGCAGCTAGAACCCCTTTCTTCCTTACTCTGTCCTTCGCTTGCCTTCCCCTTTTCTTTCCCTTATGTTTTATTCCTATTGTATCATATATGAAAGTGAAATACTATAATTTGGATTTTTTTTAAATGTGTCATTTCCTTTAGGATGCATTCTTCCCCCAAAAGCTTTCTGGAAGCACAATAGTATTTGTATTTCTAGTATCCTGCTGGTGTTCTCCCTAACTGAGAACTGAGAAAGCAGGAGTTTTCTTTCACAGAAAAACAGTGATATCTGGCTGCTACTATCTCAGCTATCTCAGAGAGCTCAGAAAGACTGTATTATTCCTGTTGCACACCAAACCCCATTGTTGTTTGTAAAAATAATCTGTCTCACATATTGTAGTTATCTAATGCTCAGAATGGAGCAAAAAGTGCTAAGTTGTGAGTACTGAATGTGAACTTAAAATGTCTGCTGTGCACTTAGGTGATGATTATTGGGCAATGCAGCAAAACGAGAGAGCTTTCTATTTTTTTTTCTCTGTCTCCAGTATGCTTTGGAGAGCTCAAAGGTGTTTCATAAAAAGATGAAAAGGGGTCAGTAACATAAACTAAAAATCTGCCTGAACCAAATAACTTGAATTATATTGCAGCTAGCAATCTAATGCAGAATGGAACATGCTGTGAAAATGACGTGATTTGCATATCATTTTAAAAAAATAAAGATCTGAACTGTGTTTCTTGACTACATTAAGATACTTAAAACCCAGTAGCCATAATGGAAATCTTAGCACTTTACTTCAAAGGGGGAAGGGGGAGATATTTAAATCTGTCATCATATTCATAGTGCAATTTCATTTGAAAGACAGTCCTTTCTTAACAATACTTGCCCAGTGAAGTACTCACTATCATCATTTAGACACTCAGGAAATGCAGATAGACTGAAACAAAGCATATGGTGGCAAGTGGACCAGAAGCCAGGCTCCTAGATAAGGGAAGAACAGTTTGGTAAGGAAAAACAGAAAAGGAGGAAATTAATGAGTAATCTACCAAATTTCCCTCCTTTAAATCTTCAATTTAAATTAAGAAAGTCAAAAATTTCATGGTCTTCCTCACACAGACACAGATACACATATTCATAATTGTGTGTGTGTATATATATATATATGATATATATTTATATGAGAAAGAGGCATTACCTTATAAAATTAAGAAAACTCAAAACTGCTCACGTTATTTCCATTAGAGTAAATTTTTTTAGAAACTGAAATTAATATATTGTGCCATAGTACAATGTTTTCTCTGGTGTAGTATAAATAATAGTAACAATAATAATAATAATAACTGATATTTCTATAAGAATAGGAGGGCAAAATACTCATTTATCTCTCCTAGTAACTATGTAATATGGATGCTTCAAACTCTAACATCTACATTTTACAGATTCAGAGAGGTTATGATTTACCCAGAGTCACAAGCTAGTACACCTAAAAAATTCAATGTGATCTGTGATCTCATATTTTGTACAATAAAGAAGAGCACTACCCATGGCTGCCTGCCCATATTACATGCCTGTGATCCACATCTTCCCATAAGATTATCTTACAGAGTTCAAACAATATGCTACAGTCCTTGCTTGTTTTCTCAAGGCATCATAAGTATTTTACATCATATGGATCGCACATGCTGTCCATACATTATTCTCTCCTCTCTCCAAGTAACAGACTTTTTTTTTTCCATTTATACATCTCTAATGGCATATTTTCCTCTACTTGTCTCATGATTTCCTATTTTTATTATGTTGAAATCTACTGATACCTATCATGGGCCTTTTCAATGCCTTCTGACTGATTTTAATTTTCTTAATTTTATTTGGAGACTGATAATCTAGGTCTTCCAGTCATACAAGAACCACCAGAAGAATAATGGTATCAAAAAGATAGACCATTATCGCATAGAGAAGTTGAAAGAAAGGTGGACTTAAAATTAAACAGGAAGAAAAGAACAGTCTGATTCACCTTTGAGAAATTGTAAAATTTTCTTAATGACTACAAACTCATACCTGAAACAAAGGCCCACAAAGTTAGTACACATGATTAAAGATTAAGTTTCCATGTCAGTCTCTAGTTCATAGATTTCAGAGTAGATTGTGCAATTTTTTAGACTAGTAATCAAAGAAAAGAAGGAGAAAGAAGGATAGAAGGGAGAAATGAATAGAGGAAGGGAGGGAGGAAGGAAAGAAGGAGGAAGGGAGGGAGAAAAGAAGGGGAGGGGAAAGGAGAAAAAGAAGGGAGGAAAGAAGGAAGGAAGAAAGCAAGGAAGGAAGGAAGGGGGAAAACAAGGAAGGGAAGACGGGAGTAATAGTAATTCAAGAAAAGAAGGAGAAAAAAGTGAAAAAAGGAAAGAAAGGAGGGAGGAAAGAAGGAAGGGACAGACAAAATAAAGGAAGGAGGAAGGGAGAAAATGAAGGGAAGAAAGAAGGAAGGAAGAAAGGGAGGAAGGGAAGAAGAGAGGGAAAGAAAGGAAGTGAGCAGGGAAACAAGGGAGAAAGATTTAGACATAAATTCAAACAAGTTAAACTGTTTCTGCCCTCAAGGAACTTTTTTATTTTTGCTTATGTATATATCTCTATGGTTTCCACTGACACTCAATTCTCACCTATGTGAGTTTTACAAAGAAAGAGGTAGAGGTGGTTCAGGTAGGAGGAGAAATATTGTTGTGTGTAAATGGCCAGGAAATTATATGGAAGCCTACTTTGAAACAATGAAGTGCAAAAACTCTGGTCACAGCTGAAAGTCCATGTACAAATCTGGGATCCAGTTGGAGGATGAAGAAAAAAATGTATGATGTGTCATGCTAAGCTAGTGTTTAGCCAGGTTGGCAGTAGATGAGCACTATCCAACTTGAGGGGCAAATGCAAGGCGAGGTGGAAGGTACCATGCTGATTATGTATATCAAACACCCTGGATCATTTTGCACCTCCAACTGACAAGTATCATATCATGCTGACTTTCTGAGTCACTTCAGATGCCCAATCCCTAAAGCAGCAGGAGACAGGTGGGCACATCAAGCATGGCATTTACATTTACTCATCCATTTTTATTGGGGGGAAATGCCACTTGTTATTGTTATTTTATTTAATTATGGACTTTTATTGACAAATATTAAATGTTACAATGAAAAATTGAATTCATTTCTGAATTGCATGCAGCTGATAAATTGAGACTTTTCTTTTAGATTTGCTATGTTTTATTTTATATATTAAAGAAAATGGTTATTGGGAGAAAAAAACTTAAATATCTGAACTACATAGAAAATTAAGGTAATACTTTCTTTATTATCCTTTCCCTGCAGTCATTTCTTCTGATTTGTAAGTACCTAGACCAACTCTGCTCTTCACTCTGAATTTTCTCCTTCTCCTTCAGCAGCCTAGTCCCTAATCCCCCCATCACCTGCTCTCTTATGTTTTGTTTCTCCCCAGTTGAATATAAGCACCAGGGGTGGGACTTTCTTTTTTACTTGGATATACATTCCTTTGGTGTCCCTCTAGTACTCATCCCTCAGCTATGACTCAAAGAAGCTTTAGCAAGTACAATGGCTATCTCCTAGTGAAATCATCTCAGCAGACCAGGTTGAGGATAAGCAACAGATTCCATATCTATATCTACCCCAAGTTCATGAAGACTTCCTTCAGTGGAATGGGCAGATGAAAACAATTTGTTCACAACCGTGAAGGCAGTGAAAAGAGATGCTAGGGAACACTTAGAACCTGGTCAGACTCTGAAGATGGCAAAGTCACCCACTTTATCCTAGATCAATGCCACCCATTTTGATTTTTGTCTTTCCACTAAACTTCAATGGAAGAGAGAATGAGACTGACAAGTTTGTACAACTTTGCCTCATTTAACTCCGACTCATGCACAGTAACTGACCCCAATGTCATTGGTCTTCTTCAAAAATGAAGTAGAACATCAGTAAATCACAAGTATCTGAGCAATAGTAGGTGTTTAAGAAATTCTCTGACTCAATCATTGTAACTGTAATGACCCAGCCATGGTTTCTTCAGAAGAAGAACTTGATGTAGTCATCACTCACTTTCAGAAATTCTTTCAAGGAGATGTTTTTGATCACTAAGAATAATCCTTTAAAATGTTGAAGTTAAAACTTCAAGCAATCTCCACTTGTTAAATCCCTCCTCCCTTCATTTTCCCATTTCTCTGTCATTCCATCCTCCTCTAGTCTCTCCCAGTTGCCATTCCCACACACACACACACACACACACACACACACACACACACAAAATACACATACACACAGGTACACAAGTTCAAAATATCGGTACTTTTGTACCTGGAACAATGTGTGTGAAAAGAATTTCCAAAACTACAATACTAGGAAGATTTTTCACCAGCACTAAATTTCACCTGAGATGTAGGTTTGTTTAAATCTTTTTTTAAAGATTTATTCAGAATTTTTAAACCATTTAAAAAGGTTATTTAAAATTAATGTGCAAAGTTTGCTATTGGTGAATTTTCATAACATGGTGGTTAAGGGGTGGAGTTTAATATTTTATTAAGTATCTAATTGTACTTCCCTATAAAAAAAAGATTTGAAAGTGGAAATGGTTTCAATCTTTCTATTTATTTGCCTCACAACACTGAACACATAGTAGGTATATGATTAAATTTCTGGTGACTGATTGCTAGCAATGCGAAAAATCAGCTATAGCACTCACTTTGGGTTTTCTTAGATAAAGATGACTTCTTCACTAGACACATGGTCTCCAGACAAAGTCTGTCTTTGCTGTGATGCAATTTTTAAACATAAAAAATGCTTCTGCTGCAGTGATTTATAACCAACTTGAAGAGGAGATGATGTCTTTTAGTCATTGAAACAGTGATTCACCCTTTCAGGGAAGATAGCAAAACACTAATGAAGGAGAATACTTAAAAGAAGAAGACCAATGGATTCTAAATAAGGAGCCTTTATTTGACTTAGATGTTTTGATTAAGGTAGTCCCATATCAAGGAAGATATTTGAATCTTTTAGGATATTTTGTAGAAAAGAAGCAATGAACTTCTGTTTAAATACTTAAGATAATAATCTTATTCATAATTAAATCATTTTCTTAAAACATTTCTAAAAACCATTGTTTTTAGATGACATAAGCTAACAAAATTTGGGAAGGAATTTTGAATTCTCTCAAGCATTTATGAGAAATTAAACCACTTCTCTCCCTCCATGTCTGGATCCAAGATTCCTTCAGAACATAGTGGGGTCTGAGCAAGGATTACTTTTACTTATGTAGATCAACTATTTTTCAGAATCTGCAGTTTAAGGAAATTAACTGGGTACCCAAAATAACCCAACTGGTATGGTCAGATTCAAGACTTTATTATAGTTCATTCTAGTTCTGAAGCCAGTTCCTTGACTGTGAATTCTTTCAATATAAGCTTACTTTTATTTTTAGTTTTGCTTATTTGTTTCTCTTACAAATAAAATATTTATTTGTAGTTCCCTAATTGAAAATAACCTGTACGATATCTATACACATTTTACAGTCAACCAAAATCATATGCCATAAATGGCCATGGTAAGACACAAGAAGTTTTAGAACCTCTCAGACATATCCATGGTTCCAATATTGTTCATCTTTGTATCAAAGAACCACAGTGATAATTATTTGGGAAGAAGTTCGGTGTTCCTCAGTTCTCTCTGTGCCATATAACAGGTCCACGATGAATGTCATTAGCAACATCAGTGAAGTAATATGTAAGAGAGGAAAGTGTACTGAGAATAAAAGGAAATCATTTTGACTGGGTTGTATCATTTTAATAAGAGCAGCATGTGTTTTACTGGAGAGTCATCAAAATCAGAAGCAATGATAACAGTATTTAATGGCAAAATTTCCATTGGACAAATTTCAAGCTACCACTGTGTAACTCAGCCCTCCAGTGGTCTCTTCGCAACAGTGAACAGTTATGCAACTCTCCCAGCTACAGAATTCCCCTTTCATTGGAGCTGCTATATTTTGTATCAAAGGGTTTTTGATATTAACTGTCTTCTGTGATATTGGTTGTATTTCCCAGTAGAATATGTTTCAATTTCCTCAGAAAACATCTAAGTGTACTACTCTCAGAGCATGAATCTATTTTCAAGAAAAACTTACAGACTGCTTAGCACAGTTAATGACTTTTGCAACTTATAATGTTAGCACTTCTGAAAGACTTGGTCAATAAAACTGTTCCCTACAATTTGAAGACATCCCTAGGACTGTATTAGGTTTTAATCTTCATGTTCCCCAGAACCTCTCACAATACCTCATATATAATAGGAGTTTGACAAACATTTGTCAAAATGAAGTAATAACCAGTGAATGTTTGTAGAATAAATTAATGATGACTGCAAACACATTAGAGGAAATTAGAGGTCATTAGAGGAAATTGGGAGGACACCTTAATCTTTGAGGTGGTTAACAAAAGAGGCAAGCTGTATTCTTTTGCAATAATTTATTTGATGTATACATATATATATATATATATATATATATATATATATATATATATATATCGCAGAGATAAATTGAACTGGAAGGAACATGGACTGAAACTTATGTGTGAAGGCATTCTTTCCCCTCCCCACGACTAAGTCTCTGTAAAAATGGGGTAAATATTACATTAAGAAGACAATAGGAGGAAAGAATTTCAAAAAGTTAGGAAGAGGAAAAAGGATCAGAACAAGACCAAAATGATCTTTTAAAAGATAAGTATTGTGGATGGAATAAAGGGTTAAGCTTGATAGTAATCATTTTAAATTCTATAAAAAATTATCTGAAGCTTAGTTAAGGGTAGTTCACTATGAGTTAGTTAGGGAAGCAATAAGGGCAACTTTGTGCCTATAGAATGGCTTCACTGACCAGCAGGTTTCTGTTTCAGATATGACTGGGCTTGGAGACAGTAGAGAAAATCAACATCTACAAGGGATTAGGAGTTAAACTAGTTACTGATCATTTCAAAAACTAACCGAAAATAGATGAAGCTGGGCTGAAGAGCTTCTACCATGAGCTAACTGGGAAATCACTGTGCAACTGAAAGTAGTACTATACCCTTATTCTTGTTCAGTCATCTGCAGTCATTTCTAACACTTCATAACCCCATTTGGGGTTTTCTTGGCAATGATACTGGGATTTGCAATTTTCGTCTACAGCTCATTTTACAGATGAGAAAACTGAGATAAATTGGGTTAAATGAAAAGACCAGGGTCACATAGCTAATAAGTGTCTGAGATCAGATTTGAATTCAGGAAGATGAGCATGCATATCCTTATAAATCTATATGTATATAAGCATGTATATGTATTATGTTTCTCTATATAGATATCTGTATTTCAGTATAACTGGTTTCTCTTATAATTCTAATTTTATTTTATTCAAAAACTTTCCCTCCAGTCCCTTGGAATTCAGCCCTAAGCTTTGTTAGGATGACAGAAGAATTCATGATACAAAAACAATTTACACATCTCTGTTCTAGAAGAGTGAGCACCAAGGAATAGCTATCATAGGTAGCCAGGATTTTCCTCAATATGAGAAAGAACTTGGATTTCCACAAATGGAATGTTCTTCAATGTCATCAAGAGGGGTTTCCTTATCACTGAATCAGTGAATCAGATGTTTGAAATTAAAAGGGACTTTAGAAGCCACTCAATTAAAATCACTTAGTTAAATTTTACAGGTAAGGAAATTGAGATTTAGAGAGTTTAAATCATTTACGGAAGGTGACACAGACAGTAAGTGTCAGATACTGGCTGACCTTCATGATCAAAATTAGTTTGGGTGGGAGCTAGGTGGCATAGTGGATAAAGCACCGGCCCTGGAGTCAGGAGTACCTAGCTGTGTGGCCTTTGGCAAGCAATTTAACCCCATTTGCCTTGCAAAAACCTAAAAAAAAATTTACTTTGTAGGACTGGATATTTTGCTTCTAAGATACTTTACAATTCTAAGATGCTATACTATGTACGCTTAACTATCTATGTATTCTCTATCCTTCATTTTTGGTGAATTAGGTGATAGGTAGTCCATGGTAAAGCTACAAATTCCTTTTGCTTCTTTTGAAAAACTACTTTAGAATAAAATTTTAATGAAAATGTATTTTTTAATGCTCCACAGAGATAATGAACATACATTTCATTGGTATAAGGAACTCTTGCATGAGGAAATTCTCTTCCAATACTTCTCTGAAGTTCATGCTCAAAGAGTCACCTGGGCAATGAGAGGTTAATCAACTTATCCAAAGTCACATTTATGGTTGGAGATGAGAAGGGCAGAATTTGAACTCAGGATTTCATGGCCTCCAGTCCAACTCTGACTACTATGCCTTGCTGTCTATAATAGTTTTTAAAAAAAGTCTAATTCACCAAACAATTGGATAAAGAGATGACTTAAATCTGAGACAGCAATTGTCTGTAGTATCACGCAGTATGCACATAATCAGGTAGACACATAAATAAAGAATACTATATTAAGTTGAAGTCATATTTCTCATTAAAACAAACTTTGAAAATTCCTTTTAAAAATTTCAGGACTTTATTAGTAGCCTCATCTAGGTGATTATAGGTGGAGGAAATGAGATATATGTGCATATATGGGGGGTAGTGTCACATCATAAAAGAAATCATTTTTATGAATATAAAGTAACTATTTTCTAGAGCTCTTCTCTTCACCCCCTCCCATTAATTATGAAAATTTTCTATGACAAGTTTTCAAGTACTATGAGAAAGTATACACAGTGTCAGCTCCGGGTAATTTCTATGCTTAACTAGAGTGGAAAAAATCATGCTGAAAAGAGAAATAGAGGGGGTACAATTTAACTTTGCCCCTCAATCTCAAAGGGGGAAAACACTCATAGAAGTTTAAACTTTACATACATCACCCAAACTCAGTAATAACAATAATGACAGCAGATCCATTTGTAGAAAAGCTTCTGTACAAAGATTCCTTTTTTTCAAGATCTCACAGAAACCAGGAAGATTAACTTCTTTTAAGTTAAACATTTTCATTTCATGGATTTTCCTGTAAGTCCCTGATTTCTGTGCCCAGGATTTGCAAATTGCAAATACCTAAGAAATGAATCAACAGATTGAGTTTGTTCTGAACATTCATTTCCTTCCCTCTAGAACACAGTGTTCTTTTCCCTTGCTGAACACAATGTACTGTGGCTCTTTCTTCACATACTGTATCACATTCACATTAATATGTAAAGTAGCTCATTGTTCCTTTGCCATTATTGGCTGGGAGACTATATATCTCCAGAGCAACCAGAGATTACTACAGGAAATTCACACGTGTTTCTCATGGAAAATATTTTTTTCTAGAAGTTTGTGAATATGTGTGGGATTTTTTTTTAATGTGAGAACAGTACATTGTCCCAAAAGTCATGGAGTTTGTATGTTATTAGAACAGTAAAATCCTTGTATTTTCTGAAGAAGGAAAGAGTTACTAAATATAACATCCACATATGATAGTTAGGAATGTTTTCTCCACCACAATAAGAGAATAATTTGATTTGATTTTATATGTTGCATATACATGTATATCCAATGATAATAAGAGATTTCCATAGAAAATTTCTTCTTCCAAATATGTTTTGCTAATTTCTAAATTCCAACCTGATTATTTCATTCTAGCTCCAACAGACAGAGTAACAACATACTACAGAAAATAGATAAATATCCCCCTATATTGTTTCTAATGCTACTATTCCTCTTACTATTAAAGCTACTTACTTTTGGATTCCTCCTACTAGCATTTATACTATTTTAGAATTTTGATAGCCTTTTAAACATTTAAATACATTTCATGTCCATTAGCTCACCTGAATTGCTTTTGAAAGTGAGAGAAAAATTCATTTCTTCCCACATATATTTATAACAAAGTCAGCTAACTCTGTTTCAGAGAACAAGAATGATTATCATTGATGTTTCTTTTTCATTGATCTAGATTCTTGCATTGAGCAAGAAGTATATCCATCATTGTTTTCAATAACGTTCATAAAGGTCTCAAGACAGCATCATAGAGTGGGCTAAGCCTCAGATAGTCTCTTTTACTATATGTTTCATCTGACATATATAACAATATTTCTGGACCTCTTTTTTCTGATGATCTTGAGCAAGTTGCCCACTAATTATTCTTTTCCAGAAAAAAACAGTCAAGGAACTTATGTCAGTTTTAACAGAAGTAGGCTAATGCCCTAACCCTGCTTCTGTTATTATTCTGTTAGACGGACTTAGAACATTTCTCAGTAGTCATCTGTCTCATCTTACATCTCAAAGGAAGCATCACTATAACATATCTGCCTAGCAGTTATCTGTCCTCTACATGAAGATCTCCACTGAGGAGGAACTCCCTCCCTCCCCACAAAGCCCAGTTCTCTTTTCTGCAGTTATTATTAAAAATGTTTGTATGTGTGTGTTTGTGTGTGTGTATATTTTGGGGGGGGGGGTGCTAGCTCCTGTGACTAAAGTTAGTTTTAATCACTTTTCCACAGGAAAATCCTTCAAATACATGAAGTCAATAATGTAATCTTTTCTTCAGTCTAAACACATCAGCTCCATCAACTAATTTTATATCATCAACTTAAAAACATCAGTTATTTCTTATATAAGATCTTTTCTCTGCTGGTTACATTTCTCTGAAAGTTCTCCAGTTTTTCAAATCCTCCTAAATGCATGGTACCTAGAATTGACCTTATTATTCTAGATATAGTTTGATGAGAGAAGAGAACAGTCATATTTTTATTTCTGAAAACTAAGCCCATCTGAATATAGACCAAGATCACATTAGTTTTTTGGGTTACCACATCATACTGATGATTCAGTGAGCTTTCAGTTCAAAAATCCTCTACTACTTTTTTTTATCCACAATCAGATTGCTATCCAATCATGTTTTCTCTACATTGTCATTCAAGGATATATTTCTGAACCATTTGATTTGATGCTCATTCATATTAAATTTTGTCATTAAAGATTTGTCATACCCTCTAGCTTTTAAAAAAATCACCTTTGAATGTTTTCCACTGTCTGCTTCTCAACTTTGTCACATTCAAATTCAATGATCATGTCATCAATGTCTTTAAGCTTTTGTTAAAAAAAAAAGGTGAAAAAGCACAAAGATAAACATCATTGTAGGGGAGAGTGCCTTTCAAGTGGACTTGAAGCTTTTAAGAAAACTTTTGAGCCTGTTCATTCAGCTATTTCAAAATCCATTTAATTGAATTACTGTCTAGTAAACATGTCTCTATTTTTTCCAAAAGAATTGTATGAGGTATGTTTAACAAATATTTTATAAGAAGGCATTATTAGATTCTCAGAGGCTAAGCCAGTGATTATTGATTTCTGGTTGCATGGACTTTAAAAATGAACTAGGCAATTGAATACCTGTTGTTGAGTTTTGACTAATCTGAATTCAAAGAGGTTTGTCAAAAGAATACTACCCACTACATGGTAGATTTCTATGGTCATGATAAAAAAAAGGGTGACAAAATATAATGTTATAATGGAGCTGTGGTCTGAATCACTTTTTAGGAAACCCAAAAAGACCATGAAGCATTTAAGTGAAATTAGTCTAACTGATCCTGTACATTCTAATGCTACAAGAATCAGGACTACACTTGTGATTTCCCTGGAACAGAGAACTATAATAAAGGAGCATTAGGTTGTAAAAGAGGATTCTTGATTTGGAGTCAGGAAGACCCAAGTTCAAATTTCAGCTTTCTTACCAATAAAATAAAGGAGGTAAATTTAATGACATCTAATGCCCACCTTTACCTCTCAGTTTATGAGCCTCCAAAATGAGTAAATTCCTTTGACTATAGACAGTCAATGGCTTCTCTGCAATTTTAAATGTTAGAGAATTGCTTGGAGTAATGAGATCTTAGATGACTTGATGAAGATAACTCTGTATATGTGACTAAAAGTAAAACTTACAACCAATATCTCCTTGATTCTTAAGCCAGGTCGCTAACAATATGTCTCACAATGGCAGGTTCTTCCCCCAAATTTAAAATGTTCATGAGTAAATTTCAGATCCTAGAACATATATATATATATATATATATATATATATATGTACATACATACACAAATGCATATATACATGTAAACATACATATTAAATTGATATATTTTGTATCTTAATATGTATCCTAATATAATATGAAAAGCATGAAATGGAACTATAAGGGACTCTTTGTCATGTTAATCCTTGATTGAGGTATCATGGGGAGCTAGGTGATGCAATACAGCATAGAGAATATTAAGTGGCTACATACAGGGGTATAAATGTAGGGAATGCAAAGAAAGACAAGAAAATAGTTACTATCCTCAAGAAACTCATCATGTAAAGTGGTAAGATGACATTAAAGAATCTGAAATTTGGATGGGGAGAATGGTATCTTTTCTTCCCTTTCTACTATTTGTAATCTTATTATATCATTGATATTGCTCCAGGTTGATGTATTGGGACTCCATTGAAAGTCAACTATTAAGAAAACTGGACAAAAAATGTGATTTAGTATGCTCACTGAAGAAACAACAACTTTTTTTCAGAATAATTTGTAGATCTAGAGTTATTCTATTTGTAAAACACCTTAGCAGAGTTCTTGAAATAACAAGGGATTCTTTTTCACATCTTGTCTATGGATTTGGAGGAAATGAGATAGAAGAATGGTTATACAATGGGCTATACAATACATGAATAAGAATGAGTTAACAAGATTTCTAGTCCATTGTGTTAGTAATGTCAAAATCCAAAGTAATCTTTTGGAAGGCTTTCATAAGAACAAGAATATTTTACATCATTTGAACTTTATAAAATGAGATAATTCAATCTTTTAATCAAGTTAAATCTGATATATATGATAGTTATTGATTGATTGGATCCTTAAAGTAATATATGAGTTTAGATATCATTTTATTGATCATATCATTATCCTCATTTTAGAGTCAACGGGAATAGAGAAAGAGTGATTTAACCAAAGTTGTCTAACTATGTCTAACTATGAAGTAATAGAGATGATAGTCAAATAGATGCTTTCAAATTCCAGATGAAGTGTAATTTGTGTTACCTCACAGATGTCTCACAAAGAAAACTGAGCTATAGAAGAAGATGAAAAATTTTCAAGAGGGTGAAAGAACCATTTAGGAGGCTTCCTTTGTTTTTCATTCCCTATTAACTTTTATAGAAAGGAAGCCAAGTTATAGCATCCAGGAGAAAATTCTTCTAAACATGTTTTATTCTCTCTTTATGGAAAAGAGATGAATGACTGAAAGATAAACTAATAGGGGACAGGTAGGTGATGCAGTGGATAGAGCGCCAGTCCTGGAGTCAGTTCAAATCTGATCTCAAACACATAATAATGACCTAGCTGTCTGACCTTGGGCAAGTCACTAACCCCACTGCCTTTTTTTAATAAAAAAAAAGTTAATATAATCAGAAATATATGAAGGAAGTTGCAAATTGCAAGGTAAATTCTGTGCTTCACCCAAAACTCCCATCACATTCATCTATAGCTACAGCTCTATTTTTCAGTCTATCACAAGATCTATTGTTAATAATAATATTAAGGCATCAACAGTTTAAATTGCACTCAACAACTTCTATTTCAGGAAATAGAAAAAATGTTATAATTTCAGAACTTCCCCTTCAAGAGAGTTAAAATTAAAGGAGGGAGGGAGGGGGAGAGTTAGAGAGAGAGACAGAGAGAGAGAGAGAGAGAGAGAGAGAGAGAGAGAGAGAGAGAGAGGCCACTTAACAGGTTAAACCTGTCAGAAGAAAGAAAGACTTGATTCTCAGGAATAATTTATTTTATAAAGAAATAGAAATCTGAGATTCTCTGGAATTACTTTAGGGGGGGACCTAAATATTCTTATATATAAAACGTCGCTAGGTGGCATTGGATTAAGTGATATACCTAGATTTAGAAGTACCTGATTTGAAATTTGGCCTTAGAAAGTTACCGGCTCATCCTTTCTCTGCCTCTCTTTCCTCACTGGTAAAATTAGGATAATAATAGCAGCAATTTCCTAGCGTAGTTGTGAGGATCAAATGAGAGGTTTGAAAATCATTTTACAAACTTTAAAGTGCTGCAAGCTATTTTTTTTTGTTGATGTTAGTACTTATGTCAAAATACAGACAATGAAAATTTGCATTAATTTGTTGAAATAGGAATCAATATTTATTAAAATGTTTTCTTTTAAAAAATTTAACTTTAACAGATTATTTCTCATTTAAGTCTAAAACTTGAAGTCATTAAAAGTGCAAACTGACAGCATGAACTTAGTCAATACAAAGCAAGATAGTTTAGCATCAGAAGTTCACTGGGCTCCAATATGAGTTTGAGATCTAGGGGTACCACTTATTCTGTTTTATGATCTTACAGAAATCCTTTGAACTCTGTTTAACTCCAGTTCCCTGATTTGTAAAATGAGGGTAATGATGCTTCGCTATTTAAGAATATAGGAACATAAGCTCTTAGAGCTTAACAAATGTGCTCATCTTCAGACTTTTGGGAGGAAGATGAGACCTTGATATTGTTATTGTGATAATCAAGGGGAGGATAATGAAAGAGAAAGCACAGGGGAAACTGTTTTAAAGATAAACAGTGTTTTAATATTTTTTATTCTTTGCATAGATGTATATAAGTATATCAGTGTTGAATATTTTTCCTGCAGAAATCACTATAGATATTTAAGCATTTACATATTACTGTATAAGCATCTAAATAAACTGCCCTCCTTTATAGCTAAAATGAGTGTTTTTGTTCAAATGCAGGAACTCAAAGGGCCACTCAGCAATAAGGCAGGAAACAGGATAATTGGTTAGGGAAATTTACAGGACATTATTTTTTATTATTATGATGGTTATAACCTTCTTAGTTTCTTTGATTCATTAAGCAATTGCAAGAGTGAAAACATATCTCCATTGTTCCTAGTAATGCAAAATAACATGCTATTTAACAATTAAACTGCACACTCAGCTGTTATAATAAATCAGAAGTGACTATGATTTAACTTTTGATTGGCTGTTGTAAATTCAGTATCATGGGACAAGAGCCAAGAAAAAAAAGAGGTTTATATCAGCACCCAGCTCCATGAATTTTGGACAGTTTTCTTTTTAATCTTTATCTTTAAATGAAAATTCATATTTCCCATAAACTCATATAACAATCACTTGTATCAGTTAATATTTTTGCCTGAATAAATGGACACTCAAGATAGGAAATTTTAGACAACTATTTGAGGCATTTTGTAAAAAAAAAAAAAGAAAGAAAGAAACCAACCAACTTTTCCTCTAGGGATATGTGTGCTAGACTCAAAGTTTTCTTGGTTTATGTTGTTTTAAAGAACAGTAGGTTTGGGGTTTTAATAGAAACAAAAGTTTCAAATAATAAAAAAATAAGAAAATAAATGGTTTGTGTGGGTAACCTTTACTTCCTCATCAAAATAATTTATGTAACAGATAAGAGCTAGAGTGGCAATACTGAATAGAATCTTGGCTTAAAGGTTAGGGCCAGAAAGTCCTTGGTTCAAGACCTGCTTCTAATACATATGGACTTTGTAACCCTATACATGTTACTTAAAATCTCAATTCTTTCTTCTCTAATTTTCCTTCTTCTTCCTTCCCTTGTTCTCTCCTTCCTTTCCTCCCTCCTACTTTTTTTTCTCTTTCATGTAAGATACATTATTCAAATTTAGTTCATCTGGCTTTTAAGTTGTGATATTTCTGTAATATCATTAATTTTAGCTAGTTTCCTAATTATAAAGGAAAATAGTATATACAGTCATAACTAATTCATAAAATTTAAGGTAAAATGGATAAATGATTTTGAACAGAATTTTTTAAACTCCCACTGTGTTCCAAACAGTTCACCAAGTACTGGGGATACAACTTCTTGAAGTTTCAGAGAAAGTACCAAAATGTATTGGTAGAGGTAGTTTCTTGATCTCTGTCAATGAAATAATGAATCCAGTTCCTTTTCGCCTTTATAATTTTCACTCTCATCCTTTCTCTTATATTAGAAATCATATAATTATTTGCCAGTATGACATCTCTAGGTTCTTTTCCTCCTGAATTAAATTTTTCAAATATTTAATTTTTTTCAATGTCCAAAGCAATATACTTGAACCCAATTCAAGCATTGAGAAAGTCACAATACATTCTGAGACTTTGTCTAGTTACAGATGACTTAATAATCCCTTTGCCTCTATCATGTTCAAGGGCATTACAAGGAGTCTAAAAAGGTTTTAACATATATTTCTGATTCAGAAAACTACTTTGTATATAACTTCCAAATTTTATTTTTCTTCTATAAGAACCAAAGATATATATAAGAAATCAAAAACACAAACTAACTAAAAAATTATTTAGCAAGCAGTAAGTCAATTTAGCAAGCAGCAATGTCTCCCTTGTGGTGATCTTTTGTAAATCCCTCTACTTGGAATGGAAGTTGAAATTCATGCCCACATATTGATAATTTGTACTCGATGACTAAACCATTTTTAATTTTGGATGTTGGGAGATGAGAATACAATTACAGTGATGAAAATCTTTGATTATAAATTCTCATCTCTCTCTGACTCCTGAACCTCAAATCTTTCTACTTCATTTTTTTCCAATATGTCCTGTTTTTCCCCTCTGTCCTCTCTTCAAATGATTGATTATGTGTGCACCCCTTTGCTATCTTTCTTTGTATTGTCAGTACACCGAGTCATACTTGAGTAATGGAGAGTTAACATGCCACTCTGTTTTATTTATGAGTGTAGGTTCGTTTTTGTTGGGGGAGAGGGGGAATTAATTTGGTAATGCTGTACATTTATTAACACAAAATCTTGTTATTAATAATAATATATCAATTAGAAGTTATCTTTAGGATCATATTACAGTATAAGAAAGATAATTTGCATAAAAATATTTTCTAGATCAATTTTGGATTATGTTTGTTTATGTTTATGTTTCACAAGATGTTTATGTTGGGAAATGGGAATCAAGTACCACAAAATTCTATTAGTAAAAGTTAAAATAAGTGAAAACAAGTCAAATAACAAGATACTTCTTCCTAGAAACTATAGAGTCACTCCTTGTCTTTGATTACTTTCTTAAATAACTTATGGTCCTCTGAAGACCATAATATGTGGTCTTTCTATAATATAAAACTCTTTGTGTAAAATTTTTTGAAATCCTGTTATGTGTTTTTATCTCATTCTGTATAGTATGAGTAACATCCCTTCATCTAATGATTTCCTGTGAAAATATACTTGGATTTTAAAATAATTTCATTCTGTATTTGTTATATAAGAGAAACCATAATGCTTCTAGGCTATTAAAAATCTTGTGAGTGACTTCCCTTTGCATTTTGTCTACTTACAGTTGCTTGAATTTCACACAGTACTCATGGAAGAAAATGAAACACAGACCACATCACATGCAATTTTGTGTATTCAATTTTGAAACCCAATGTTTAGGGTTTACATAACAGCTTTTTCCCAAAATGTTCATGGGCAAAGATCTATACAGTAACATCTAGAAGGCTACAAAAAGGCCAGCCATAGAATACTAAGAATGCATACTTAAAAAAAAATCTTCCTCACTTCCCTTTTGATGACTTTGTGACTGGATTTCATTCCATGTCTAATGGGAATAGAAGATCCTAGACTCTCTAATGTAGAAAGCCTCAGTTCAGTCTATCATATTTCAGTAAGGACACTAACAAAAGGTTCTAGGTTCATTGAGTATAAGATTAATTAAAATAAAAAGAAATGAGGATGGTTAGGCTGGAGATATTAATTTATAACTTTTTGAAGAACAGTCATAGTTTTCAAGAGAAATTAGAATTATTTTGCTTGGCTTCAGTGGGCAGAACTGGATAGAATCTCTAGAGACAAATTTCATCTTGATATAAAGACAAGTTTCCCAGAACTGTCCCAAAGTGAAATAAGTCTCTTTGGTAGGCAGTGAACTCTCATTAAGCCTGTAGATGACATCCTGTCAAGGATATTGTAGGGGGGGATTGCTGTTCAACCATAGGATGAATAGATGGTGTCTGAGATCTTCAAAATCTGACATAATATTTAAATATATCTCTCCTTGCTTTTTCTATGATTTCTCTCCTCATTCTACATCAGCCTTCACTCCTTTGTCAAAGTAATTTTTGGAAAACAGGTCTGATGATGTCACTGCCCTGCTCAAGAAGTTTTAGAGCCTCATTATTACTTTTTGTTTTGTTTGATTTTGTTTTGTTTAGGTTTTTGCAAGGCAAATGGTGTTAAGTGGCTTGCCCAAGGCCACACAGCTAGGTAATGATTAAGTGTCTGAGGCCAAATTTGAACTCAGGTACTCCTGACTCCAGGACTGGTGCTCTATCCACTGTGCCATCTAGCAGCCCCTCTCACTATTACTTTTGATGGAAATATAAACTCTTTTGTTTAGAATTTAAAATTCTATCTCCCACAATTCCTTTATCTTCTAGTAACATTGGTCTTCTTTGAGTTTTGTATTCTTTAAATACAGCCCTCCCTTTCATATCTCCATGCCTTAGCATAGATGCTCCTCATTCTCAGAGTATTCTTTCACCTCCCTTCTGCCTCTTCCTCTTTCTAATTTTACTAGATTCAGTTCAAATCCCACCTACTCTAGAAGACCTTTTCTAATTCTTCATCTTACCTCCCATTTGCAAAAGTATTTCCCTCTCAGGTTATTTTCCGCCATATATGTGTGTATCTATATACATATATATGTATGTATATATATATATATATATATAATTGCATATTCATTTATGTGCACATGTATAGCATATGTGTATGCAAATATGTGTTGTGCAAATGTAATATATTTGTATGCACATAAACATGCAATGTGTTCCTAGTTATTTACATGTTGTCTCTTTCATTTAATGTAACTACTTGAAGACAAGAAATCATTTATAGTTCTTCTTTTAGCTTTTTATATCCCTTTTCATCCCTTTGTATTTCTGTATACTCTTTGTTTCTCTTTTTTTTTATCCTTTAATTTTATGCCAGGCAAATAAAAGGTGATAACTTAAAGTATCTGGACTTGATTTTTCTTCCTCTTATTTTTTCCATCCTTCAAAGTAAAGAAAGAATCCGATTTGTGATTTTTAAAAACTATTTACTATTTAACACTCTTTTAAAGTATTTACATTACATATTATTCTTTGGTTTTCAATTCATCCATGCTATAACTATCAGTTTCAGAGATATTTTGTGAAAAATTAAGCATTGGCATTCTTAGAATTTCAACCAGTAACTGAAAGTTTATTCTTTCAGTTAAAGGGGCTTGTCATTTACTAAGTAATAATTAACTAATTATTAAAAATTTCAATCACATTCTTTATTGAACTAATTAAATCAGTCAAAATATCAATGGGGCTGGTAAAAGTAGAATTTATGAGTTTTCCTTTGTCCTCACAATTCTTATGAACCCTAGTCAAAGTACATACACCTGTTTGAGGAAAAAGAATAGAATTTATAAAACACTATATTTGTTAATTTATTTGTTCAAAAATATTTTTTGAGTACTAACAATGATCAAAGAATTGGCCCTCACTGTGTCTCACAGTTTAGTATAAGTCTGCCATTTGATTGATTTGCACAACATGGGTAAAATAGGATTAGTTGAATTGCCGTTTCCCTAATGGACAAAGAAGTCCTATGATTGCCAGACTGCCACATTTTTAAAAAAAATTTCTATAGTGATGATAACATCACTCAAGACCTTGCAGAATTGTAAGATTTCTCAATGGTTCTTCCATGGGGATGGTTATGGATGTTCACAAAATTAAAGAATTCCCTCTTACTACATTAACCTTACTTGAATGTTCAGTCTGACTCAAAGTAAGGACTTAACAAATCCTTATTCAATAACTGACTTTCTGATTTCACAAGCCTTGATGTCTATAAAATACTTGTATAACATTAAGCAATTTCCACATAACAATGGAAAAGAAAATTTATTTTTCCTTAGTAACACTGAACATTATTTAATCCATTTCCTGGTTCCTGAGTCTTAAATATGAACCTAGTAATACACACACACACACACACACACACACACACACAGACATACAGTCTATAGTTTACTCCTAAATCAATACCTATAAAGCGCTGAAATATCCTTCCTAGTATCACTGCCCTTGACTTGACAATGTTGTTCACATTTCTATGAAAACATGACGCTTTTTTGACATTTGTAGAAATAGCCATTACCTATAGTAAGAAACATGAAAAGACCCCCAGCCAGTCTGTCTTACTTTAACTCTGTCCAATGACATGATCCAAATTGTTTCAGAAACCTGGTTACTCAAGTGTATAACTATTTAAGTAATAAACCTGGAAAGGGGAAAAAAAAATCAATTTTCCTTTAACAGAAGTAAACCCTAAACACTACTGTAATTTATACATACATTCTTCGTGTTTTTACAGAAACCTGACTTTCCTGGTACTTTCTCTAGTTGAGACATGTGAAACAAGATGCTGTTAAAAAAAATCAAGCCCAAAATGTGTTTTTTATGATATAATGAACTCAAATACAGTTACATTTATGATTTTTTTCTTAATCAGAGAGATCCTTTAATTTTATCTACCTCATTTTCCTCACTTGTAATATGGGGATATAATAGGCCTACCTGCCAGTGCTGTTGTGAGGATAAAATGAGATAATATTTGTAAAGAACTTTGCCCATTATGATTGTGTGTGTTTATGTACCATGTACCATGTGCCATATATCTGTACCATGTACCATGTGCCATGTACTATATATATATATACATATATATATAAAGCAACAACATATAGCATATATGTTGTTGCTTTAAATTGTATAGAGTAAATGATCTATCATGGGAATCTTCAAAAGACCCAAACTCTGATACTCTTCTACTTGATTGATACATGATAATGAACAAACCATTTATTTTCTTTTACCTCTTTTAAAAAACTTAAATAAAAAGAATAACCAATATTTCTCTACCTTCAACCTTTATTTATTTATTTATTTTCATCCCATGTACATGTATAGTTTCAAGTTACAAAATTCCTTTCCACCCTCCCTTTCCACCCCCCTCCCCTCAACAGAGAACAGTCAGGTTAGCATTTTGCATACATATTTTGATAAATATGTTTACAAACTAATAATTTTCAGCATAGGAATTAAGATTAAGGGAATGAGATACATAAGAGATAAATTTTTTAAAGTGTTCATCAGATTCAGAAGAGTTGTACTTTTTTTTTCCTGTGTGCTTTGTATTTTTTTGTTCATCTTCCTCTGGTGGGGGATAATAAAGCCCATAACCAGTCAAATAGAGCTGCCCTAGCTCTCTGGACTGCCAAGAGGAGTTGCCTCCATCAAGGTTGTTCATCTCACAATGTTGTTGTTAATGTGTACATTTTTCTCTTGGTTCTACTCCCTTGGCTCAGTGTCAGACCCTGTAACTCATGCCATGCTTCTTTAGAGTCCAACCATTTATGGTTTCTTAAAGAGCAATAGTATTCCATAGTATTCATGTATCATAACTTGTTTAGCATCTCCTCAATTTCCAATTCTTTGTCACTATGAATAAAGCTGCTATGAATATTTTGGAACATGAAGGATTTTTCCCATTTTTTACAATTTCTGCTGGATATAGTCCTAGAATTGGAATTGCTGGGTCAAAGGGTATGAACAATTTTATTGCTCTTTGGGGCATATCTACCTTCAACCTTGAATAAGTTATTGACCATCTAGTAATTGCAGTATTGTTTAGTCACCAATAGCTACTGACATGATACAACATGAGGTTTTCATCTTAAAACTTTAAACTTCTACTGTGGGATGGTGTAATGAGGCTGAATTGATATTTTTCTGTTGATTCACATTTTTCAATCATAGTAAAACTCCTTTGCCAGTTTGTAACACAATTACAGATTTTTACATTTGGAACAGGTTGTGTAGCCTAACTGCTAACTGAAGAGGGGGGTGACCCCAAATTCCCACAGAGTCGATTGCTTCAGGTCATTAGGGCAACCTAAATTTTTAAAAAAATTACTTTCAGCATTCTGTGGCTACAGTAGCTATCTTAATCTTAATAACCAAATCAGATTGACCGGCTGACAAAGTTGACTTTGTGGATGTCAGTCATAATTAAGATGGATCTTCTCTTATCAGTCATTTGATTGAATCGTTGGCTTTGCATTCTTACTTTAGCACCAGGCTAACAAAAGTTGAAAATATAATTCAATTGAAGACATAATGTGATTTGCTGTAATACAGAATTAAAAGTTGAAACTCAGGAGGTCAAAAGATTTTAAGATGAGGAAACTGAGATGGAGGGATGTTAAAATGCTAAATCAGGATTCAAATCATGTATTCCTCATTCCAAGTCTAGTATAAATAAACAGATTTTCAATGAGTGAATTTGGATATTAATAAAGACCATGAACTGGTATTGTTACAAAACATTTTCTAAGCTAAGTGCATATTTTACATTTCTATAGGAAGGGATACATATACCTTAAAAAAGGATTAATCCTTTTAATTCTCTCTATGGTCTATATAGATTTTTATTTCTTAAACTTTAAAGGAGTATCTCTTCATGTCATATATATGACTGAAGATCTTAAAAGCTAAATTTGGTATTTGGTATTGAAACTGAGAAATTTAATCAACCTCCACCCAACCTCTTTACCTCCTTATAACTATGGTGATGATCTATGGAACAAGAGAAAACTCAAAACTAGAGAGGTAGAACTAACAAAATTTTTTCCTTGGAATTCAAGTTTACTAGGCAGGATTATTGACAATGAGTTTATCACACAACTTTTTGTTTTCATTGGTGAACACTTTATATTCTGAGGGCATGTCTCCTTTTATCCCATAATTAAATTATTTTATTTGACATCTTGTTTTGCTATAGAATATATATTCACATGGCATTTGTCTTCCACCTCATCAGAAGTCATCCTCTGGCACTCTTCTTATTATTCTTATTAGGAAAGATGGTCAGATTAAATCTGGAAGCATGACAAATGACCCAAAATGATTTTAGAATGATCAAAATATTTTACTGTTTTTGTCAATGAATTCTACACTTGGCCATAGATTGCTTGATAACTCTAATGACAAGATAAAAATAATCAAATTGGAAAACAATCTTTCTTCCCCACCCCCTCACTTCTCATTCTATGGAAAAAATCCTGCAAATGCTAGTTATTAGAAAAGAGAGTCTATTAAATTATGTCAGCTGTGGTAGCGTAACCAATGCAGATATAGTCAAAAGTCCTGTAAGTTTTGTTGTTAGGGAAAAAAATGATGAAAATGATTCTAAAATGCTAAGCAAATAAGAATGACATTATACAAATGGTTATTTCTAAATATCCATTTGCACTTATGTCAGCACTTGGATGAAATGATGTGATTTTTTTTAATAGATAAGATTATCCCAGGTGTTTGACTAGAAGGTCAAGCTAATTAATCTATTTATTAATAAAGGCATCAAGTATTGATGGGCACATTCTGTACTTGGTTAGAAATCATTTTATAAATTAACTGTTGTGGTAATATAAGACAACAGATTTCTTCCAATAAAATAAACTCTTGGTGTACTCATCTCCATGCCAATATTCTCAGTGCTTTTATTATTCTGAGGTTTCATAAGAATACTTGTGAATTCAAAGTCTGGGAACAGACCAAGAGCCTGGACATGCTTAATGCAGACTGTGTTTGGTTTTGCTACTTCCACTTTTTTTAAAAAACAAAAATCAATTGTTTTATTGGAAAGATAGTGACATCAATGCAACCTGATCCCAGTCAAATAATTTATTATGAAGGCATAATAAATAATATAAGAAATTCCATTAGTGAATTTTGCTTCTTAATAATTTCTCAGTTGTTTTCCTGAGCACTTACTTCCTTGGAATTTGAGTATAGACTATGATCATCTCTAATAACCTCAGTATTCCCTTGATTTATAAAAGTGCAATTTAAAAAAAATGTAACTGCTTTCTTTCATAGTTCAAAAGTGCAGGGACCTAGACAGTTGGCATATGGAAAAATCACATTTCCTGTGAATAAGCAAGTGAATAACAAGTTTCCAAGTAAAATTGCTAATAGAAACATATGATATAGGTATACAGAACTGACAATTCTTAACTACATATTATAAATACCCTTTTAACTAGGGGAGGGGACATCTAAAGTTAAAACATACTCATTGGGGCAAGGTGTGGGAGGATATAGAATACTATTGGCTAGAGAGCCCTCAATGTCCAATGCACATGGAAATTCATTCATAGGAGGCAGAATGATAAAAGAAAGTTTAAATATTAATTTAACTGTTGTGCACACTCTCTTGGTAAAAGTGCCCCTATTTCCAATTTTTGATCAGTTATAATACTTTGTCTACCTTTCAGGTAACTTTCCTAATGTCCAGATGACAGAGTATGGTGTAAGTGTGACAATAAGCTTTCTCCAGTTTCATAGTAATGGGAATGGAAACATCTCCTCTCCTCTCCACAAAGACCTTTCTTTTTCTTTCTATTTTTTTTTGTCATGACCTAAATAGCTTTTAGGTAGAGTGAGGAAAGAGAAGGGATTTCTTAACAATTCATTGAGGTTTACTACCATAATCAGTAGAAAGAGGAAGAGAATAATGTCTGTCTGTTTGAGGCTGTTTTTTTTTCTTTAAAAACTTGGGTGGTACAAAACTTGGAGGACCTGAGTTCAAATTTGACCTCAGATACTTAATAATTATCTAGCTGTGTGACCTTGGGCAAGTCACTTAACCCCATTGCCTTGCAAAAACAAACAAAAAAAGTAATCTGCTTTCTCTTCAGTATTCATGCTTCAGTATTCCTTCTTTGTATCCTTCTGCTTAGAACCATGTCTCTTGTACAATCTTTTAAACTTTTTTTTCAATCCTTTCCTATGAAACACTTTTTACTCTTTCTTTTTTTTAAGTAATCAGTACCATAGAGACTACAGATGTTGTTACTGTGTCTTTAAAAATCAATTGAAAAGTTCTCAAATTGACAGTAGTAATTATCAGTTTGAAGAGATTACTTAAAATAATGGATTGGATAAAACCAATGGAAGAGACTATTTTCTTGTCATAAGACTCTAGAGAGACCTTTTTTCCTGGTGGGGTTGTTTAACCTTGATCTTATGAGGAAGATGAAAAACATTCTTGGGAAGAGAAATTCCTTGGTCTCTTAGATGAAATAGTGAAATTATTTTTTCCGGGAGAAGTCATGTGCAGTTTAACTGATGATTAAAGGTGACTCTGACAGGGATTTTGACCATATCTGAAATACTGTAAACAGTTACTTATATCTTTGAATTATTTTTGATTACATTATTAACTAAATATCATATCAAGTAATTTTAATAATAAATTAATTCTAGGATAATAAATTAATTCTAGGAGACAGGATATTTTTCTATTTGTCTCTATGTATTTTATCATTATCTGTCTACTCGTAAATGTATAAGTATCTACATTGATGTGTGTATATAACATGTGGATACATGCATTTGTGATATATATATTATATATATATATAAATTATAAGTAGCTACTGCAGAAAAATTTGTCTAGTTTATTAAATAAGTGATATTTAATAAAATAGGGGAGATGTGTAAGTAAATTAATTCAGTGGGGAAAAAAGTCACAGTGATATTCATGAGAAAATATTCAAATAAGTCCTAGGGTTACCATGGATTTTATAATGATGAAAAATGAATATGATAATAAGTTAAGAAACAAGTTGAAGAGACTTGCACCTTATATAGGCTATAAATGTGTGGACATCCCTGTGAAATCATGCTATACCTGAATTCTCATATCTCCTCATAATTTGATTTATAATGGACTCACCCACATCCTTTTTATATCTCAATAATCCATCACAAACACCAGCTCAGCATCACTCAACTTCCCCACAACTGTCTTCTAAAAATGAAGTATTTCTCTCCCAAAGAACTCAGAACACTTTTTATCATCATACATGTATTATCACACACACATACACACACACACACACACACACACACACACACACAGCAACTCTCCAATCCTTTTTCACAAGTACTTCAGTATATTTTTCATCGTTAGGGGTAGGGGATCCCATTATAAATAATCTTACTAGGTGTCAGTCTGTCTGTCAAGACACATTAAAAACTTCTGCGACTAGAGTCCCCAGTCTTCTGATTTTCTATGAGTCAGTTGCTAGGTTGATTTACCTCTTTAAAAAATTATCTCTTTGCTAAGTGTGAATTCCCCATTGCTTTGTTTCAATTCTTGGCTAGAATTTCTGGTCCCCAAATCCCTTCCACATTCCATTGACTTCCAATTGTCTTTCAAATTTTGCTCTTAGTCTTAGCAATTACAACAAAACAACAACCTTAGCAATCTGTCACTTTCATGACTATTTCTGGTATATTGTAATTTGAAATACTTACACCAAACTCAAAAGTTTTGGATCTTCAGGAGTGCTTTTACTGGAAAGAAAGAAAACAAAACCCCAAAGTAATATCATGCAAATTTTATAGGAATATAACTGACCAAATCCATTAATCCTTTTCCATCATTAAATGAGCATCTACTATGAGCTTATGGGGACAAAAAGAACTAACTTAGGCTTTGTGTAATAACCTTTCTTCTGAAAAATAACAGGAAAAGATAGAGATTCACAATCCTAGTAAATATCAAATTAAGAATCCATAGGTGATGCTTTAAAATGACATTAGAGGAAAAAGAGATACATAAGGAGTCTATAGTGACTTAATTCTGATAATAAAGCACCTGAAATGAATAAAACCACAGGATTAAAATTAGAATCAGACTCTATGTGAGCCTGGAGCTCACATTCTAAATTTTCTATAAATTTCTTTTCTGATCATGGTTAACAAACTGACTCCCAAATGTATCAATACTCAGAAACAAAGATTCACAAAATTAGAATATAAAGAGAGCTGGTCCAAAGCCCTTGTCTTCTATTCACAAGTATTTCCTAAGCACCTACTATGTGTGAAAAGGCAAGAGTGACAAAAATTTTGCCCTGGAGAGCTTTAAGTCTTTGAATGAAGACACCTTAGACTTGTAAAGTTGTGTTTATGTGTGGGTATCTATGTATGTATATATACAATATATATATTGTGTGTTTATGTTTGTGCCTATGCACACATACACACACACACACACACACACACACACACACACATATATATATATATATATATATATATATATATATATATATATATATATATACATATATACAATATAGAAAACAGATTCAAAAGAATTCAAAGTCAGGTCATTAATTGTGGAAGAAAATCACAGACAATTTCCTGTAGAAGGCAGCACTTGAGCAGAGGCTCCAAATAAGCTAGGTATTCTTAGAGGTGCTAATGATGAGAGGTAGCTAAGTAGTGAAGTGTCACTGGAGTCAGGAAGACTTGAGTTCAAATCCAATCTCAGATACTTACTAGTCAATGAACCTGACAAATAGCCCAGTTTATCTCTATATCCTCATCTGTAAAATGAACTGGAGAAGGAAATGACAGACCACCCAGTATCTTTTCTAAGAAAATTCCAAATAGGGTCCCAAAGAGTCAGAGATGATTAAACAACAACAAATGAGAAGAAGGGGATGACAGAAAGTGAAAATATGCTGGAGATGGAAGATGGATTGCTATGTATGTAAGAAAGCTACTTTGGTCTATAGTCTATAATAGTCTATAGTACAAGCTGTAAAAAGAATTAATGATCCAACAGAGAAGTTTATATTTGATTCCAGAGATATTAAAGAACTAGTGTAATTTATTGAGTAGGGGACTGAAAGAATCAGACTTGGACTATAGGGAAAACATATCTGCATCTGAGTAAAGGAGAGATTGAAGTAGGGAGAGAACTGAGGAAAGGAAGAAAATTAAATGATATATGTATTTCATTATTTTTATTTTCCCTTATAATCCTATTTTTACTCATTCTTTTGAAAAGGGATTCACCAAACTTCCAAAAGAATTCATGACACAAGAAAGGTTGTGAAATCTTGAATTAAGAGATCATTAAAATAGTTCAAGAGAGAAATGAAAAGCATTTCGTCTAGGGCTGTGCAAGTAAAGAGAAGGACATGAGAGACATCCTGGGAAAAAAGGGGGGGGCTTGATAGGTTCACTAAGAGGAAGGAACCAATCATTATTGAAGTTGTGACTGATAGTGGTGGTCTCTTTGACAATAAAGAGGAAGTTCAAAGAGAAAATGGGAAAATGAACAGTTCTGCTTTTAGTATGTTGAGTCAGAGACCCAGTAGTACCCCATGGAGGTAGGGTGGGATGGTGTGGGGGATTGGAAAGAATGTTGGATTTACACTCAGTGAACTTACATTCATGGTCACAGTTCTATACTTATGTCATATTTGGTCTTGGGAAATACTTCTACAAAGTTCTTTCCCTACTTCAATCTCTCCTGTAATCAGATGACAATATGGTTTCCCTATTGTCCAAGTCTGATTCTTTCAGTCCCCTACTCAATAAATTACAGTAGTTCTTTAATATCTCTGGAAGAGATTATATCATATTTAGTCTTGGGAAATACTTCTACAACTCAAGACCTTAGGAACTTTGTAAAGTGAGGTAGTTGAAGGAGATGACTATCAATGTCCCTTCCAAACTGAATTGAATGAGTCTAGGAAATTTTTAGTTTATGGTGGCAAAACTAAATCCCAGTAGCTCATTGAGCAACTTAAGTACATACTGTGAGGAAGAGGTGGAGAATACATTCAAAACTTGATTCTTTGATTCTTAATAGGTGCTCTTTCTACTATGCCAGAATTTACATTGACTTTCTAAAATAGTGTACCAAGGTACAATTGAAGTTTGTAAAATTCACTATATCAAAATGTTTGATTGGCTCTCTTGGTCCAGCAGTTTAATGAACGTAATTTAATTTGGCTCTTTTAATTGCCTTATGTTGTTCATTTCAAAGTAAAATATGTAAAGTTTTCTGTCTTTCCCCCCTCCCCCTCCCCCTCCCCCTCCCCTCTGTGATTTCTATACTAACTCCCATTGTGCACAGGTATTACCTTCACATTTTGGGTGAAGAAACAGTGTTGGATTCACGTTCATTTGAAATTACATGATTAATGACACTGTTAGCTGCTGACTCCTATGTGAAGGGGCGGGGAAGTACAAAATACCTAATTAAAATGAAAATGAAGTTCTTGTTATTGTTAATTATTAGAAACTCTTTGGGGTCACTAGCAGCCAATTGTCCAGCTCATACTTTTCTTTCTCTGGCCTTAATATTCATTTTTGCTTAATTACTTACAATTTTAAAATTAAGGAATGTACTTGAAAGCTTATCATAACCTTCAAGTGCATTGTATTCAACTCCAATTACAGCTATGCCATTTATAAGTAACCCTTTTTAAAAAATATACAAGTAATGAGAGCAAAATATATCTTCCTTCTCCTTGTAGAATCTTATTATAAAAATCTAAACCGTCCATTGGAAACTTGATAGCCATACCAAGAACCACACTGGAAACTGAAGGTGAGGCTTCACCTCATCTTTTCTAAAAAACAAGCCTCCTATTCATGGACATAATTCTGAACAAGGCTTCTGCCCTATTCTCCTGCCCCAACTGGGCAGTTCCCCTTTCTTTGTTGGATTCCATCTGAATCTAAAAACCTTGAAGGCAAGTACTCTTGGTTTTGTATTACTACCTCTAATTCTAGATCTAGCATATAATAAATGTTTGTTCCTGGGGTGACTAGGTGTCTAGTGGATAAAGCACCCGCCTTGAAGTCAGGAGTACCTGGGTTCAAATCCAGTCTCAGACACATAATAATTACCTAGCTGTGTGGCCTTGGGCAAGCCACTTAACCCCATTTGCCTTGCAAAAACTTAAAAATAAATAAATAAATAAATGTTTATTAGTGCATCATTTATTTTTGCATCATTCCTTTATTCATATGGAAAATTGTACTGGACAAAGGAAGAGGTTGGAGAGATATAATAATGTTGTCAAATAGAAATTAGCATATTAGCATAAACAGTGAAATTATCAAAGACTAACTCTTCTTTTTATATTGATATCATTTCAGTCACTAAAGCCAAAATAAATACAAAGTCTGAAGAGATTTGCTTTGCAGTTGAAGTTTTACAGTTGCCCTCATGTGACTTCTTCTAAGGGAACAGTAAGGCATGAGTGCTCATTCGTAATTTTCCAAGTATTATATTTTTAACTTGGACAATTTGCAGACACACATTTCCATTTGTTAGAGAAAACTGAAGGCCATAAAATGGATGGTTAACTTTTCCTTTTCTTCCTGTAAGTCATTTCTTCTTCCTCCAAAAAGGACCAAATTGAATTGAATTATCATATAATTGAAGGTTAAGTGTAGAGTAGTTAATGTGTTTATCCTTCTAGTACAAAACAATATTATGGAACTGAATTTTCTTTGGAAATTGGATTTGAAATCCCTTTTACATACTTGGCCTTTCTATGTAAAGTCTGGGAAAAAAACAGATTTATGAAAGATTTCATGGGGATTTCAGGAAGGATAATATGATGGACAATTTCAGAAGCCCTTGCATGCAACTACTGAACTGATCATTAATGATGTTTGCGAGCAGTTAGTTCACATCCAAAGTGGGAAGTCATTACTGAAAAGCTGCTCCAAGATAGTAAATTTCCCTACAATGCAACCTGATCCTTTTTAGGGAATAACTTCAAAAAAGAGGAAGAAAAACAAACCAAAAAAAATTAGAATTTGAAATTAGTAGAAATTTCCTTATTTTTTTCCCCCAACACAAAGTTCAGTAACATTCTTAATGAATTTTTATGAAGCAATTTTCCACTCTAATTTTTAAATCCATGTGTGGTCTGAACAAAATGAAATTCATATGTTTTTCACTCATTTACAATTAAATCATTCAAATGGATTTTTTATAAGAGCCATTTGATGTCCACAAAACCTCCTGAGTCTCTTAAAGATGTTTTTATTTGAAGAAACAAGTTTTCTCTTGCCAAGCACAAACAGTATTCAAATCCCAGAAGATTCAAGTTGAGTGTGAAACACAAAACACCACAAATTTGTGAGTTTTTGCACTGGGCCAAATGGATTTGCTTTTTCCCCAGCTAAGAAGATGTTTTTTCTCCTGGCAGCCTGCTTTCTTTTGTCATTTTCTTTCAGAAGGAAGAAAAGCACTCCATTTGTCTTTCCTGATTAATTATAGTTACCTAAGGAGTGGTATGTCTGAAAGAAGAAAAATAGAAAAATGAAACACTGTTTCCAAAGAATAAAGACAAAAACTCTGAGAAATATCATTTAGCAAAATTCTACTTTTGCATTGTTTTCACATCTGTACTATAGAGAGGTTAATTTAGGTGGATAAAACATAAAAGAAAATAGCTTGAATATAATTTTTTTTTAATATTGTGATGGAATGAGAAGAATACTAGGACTGGAGTAATGATGTTGAGTTTCTCTGTCTGGTTTAATTATATGACATTGGATATTAAAAAAAAATCACTTAATCTTCTTTTCCTCAGTTTGCATATCATTTTTCCCCTTGACTTGTGTAAGGAACAAATGATTTTCTTTGTAACACATAGAGTCAAACTCTGGAAAGTTTGATGACCCATGTATCTCTTTCGGCCTTCACACCCCTTTCATGAGAGTATCTTGTTGGCAACAATTACAAAGTGAATCGTTTCAATATAATCATTCATTCAGAATAAACCAATAAAAAATTCAGTCCATTTTCCCTAATGGGGACAATTCATGAAGACCATAAAAAGTGCAGGACAAGAAATTAGTTTTGTGTCACTGACTCCCATGCAAAATAGCACATAACTAACAGAATGAGTGACACAAAACTAATGAAATATCGAGGAGAATTAATATGATGCCCTTCCTATTTCTAAGAGTATTAGAAGAAAAAAGAGCCTAGCTTCTAATGGAACCTACCCGTGATTATCATCAGCCCATAATTTTAAGGCAATCATTGATCATGTGCAAGAGAGCTGTTGAAAATCCTACCTTCACTCAGTGCAAGAATCTTCCTCTGACAGTGTGACTTTGTGAGGTGATAGCTGTCCAATATTCTCATTTCATAGAAAAAGCCCAGCTGAATTGCCTCAAATATTTTCTGGATTCTTTCTGATCTTTTTCTTTTTGTTTTCACCATAATAGACAAATAAAAAAGGAACCATTCCCACTATTAACAATACCATTTCAGAATTCACTCTCAACACCAACATTTTTAAAAAAACAGGGTTAGTTATTTCAGTTTTTCTGACAGTGGCTATTTCTCTCAGTTTTTCTGACAGTGGATAATTTCATTGTGATTTCAAAATAAAGTGTTGGGTAATGGTAAATTGATTTTTAGGATGAAAATATGGGGCTCCCATCTCACCCAAATTAAGAGTCTGATTGACCCTTAAAGTTCTACTAGTGTAGGAGCTTTAATATGCTCTGCAGAAGTCCTGGGCTTCTTGGATTTGCTATTCATTTTTTTTTCAAGAAAAAATTTCCACCAGCAGCTTGCATTGCACTGATGACATTTCAAAAAAAAAAGTGGGACAATATTCTTTTTCCAGAGGGAGTTGTCTGAATGTTCAAGTTGACTCTACCCTGTGAAAAAAAAAGTCACTTTGACCTCTATCCCCATATCTATTTTAACACATTTTCAATTTCATCCAGAAAATACTTGTGTCGATGTTTTTTCCTGGCTAAAGAGTGTCTATGGAATGTTGATGACTTAACTGTCCAAGTGTAGGGTTTGATAGCTCTGTCCTTGATTGTTGCATGATTCCCTATTTCTCCAGATTTCTTTACTGACTTCAGCTCACCAGGTACACAATATTCCAAATTTTTTAAAGGTGTCCCAATATATCTTGCTCAGTACCATAGCTATGACACAGGGACCACAAGGATTGTGTTCCAGGTTTCCATTTTGGGAAAGATACTTTTCTTCTATGTATCACTTCAATCCTACAGTACAATAATCCTTGGTCATATATCAGATAAGTGTCAGAGCAACACCTGAACTCCTAAGTCCTGTTCATTTCATTAAAACATAATTTTGCTCTACTTGAATATAAAAAAATGACTTTGTTTTACAAAGTACACTAATGAGTCAAAGCAAATATGGGAAACATCTAGACCTGTGCATAACCTTACCTGCTAACAGGAATTGTGTCCATATAAAACACTATCTTTGCTAGCAAATTTCAAACAATGTCAAGATGGCACCTTGTTTTTATGGCAACTAATAATCAAGCAGAGATCTTAAAAGCATAATGTACTAGTTGGCAGAATTACAAAATACAGAGCAATTTCAATTACCAAAGTCTAAATAGATTGGACAATTTGTTACTTTTTTAGCTGCTTTCTCCTGGTCCAGAAAGTAGACCAAATGAGAGTACATTTTTACACTTTTCATTTTCTTTTTTGATGTGGCAACAGAGCAATGTGATGTTTTTGCCTTTTCTCTGGTTCAGATAAATGAGGATCTATTCCCAACTGCTTATCAATTCACAAGTCAATTCATAAGAATCACAGGGCTTACTAAAAATCTCAAATCTCTTTCAGCTACTTAAATGTGTAGGTGAACAATCAACCAGTGGCTGTTATTCAATGCTTTACAACTTAAAGGGTGTTTTCATATATATTAACATATCGATCAGAGTCCCATAGCTTTTAAGGTTCAAAAAAACTTTCCATATAGGCAATCTTATGAAATAGGCAGCAAGAGTGTAATTATATTGATTTTTAGAAAGGCTAAGCATCAGTGTGATTAATAATCAAGTTGACCATTCTGGAAGAACCAGGAATCCAATCTAGACTTCTGACTATAAGTTTAATAATCATTCCACTATGTCACGATGACTAGGATGTAGTAGGCAAAGAGAGCTCTAAATTTATGAATTTGGTGAATGCGATGGTCCAGGAGGACTTGTACCTCTGATGTGCGAACTTGCTGAGTCCTTTTCAGGTCTGCTCATCCACCTTTAGTATATCTAACATTTAACTCTAACCTGTGACTCAATACCTGAGGCCACAGACTCAGTTCTTTTTCCACTGAGGCTCCAGGTGCTTTTGCACATCATCCACTTCCCAGTTAAATTATCTCAGGCCAAACCAGGTTGAGGGTAATCAATGAACCTCAAAACCCTTGGAGAGTTATGAGGGTAGATACCCCCAGTTATGTGAAGACTTCTCCTAGAGTTACAGAAAGATGAGAATAATTGATTCCAGTGGTCCTGAAAGCAGTTGAAGCAGATGCTATGAAGCTCTTAGAGCTTGGTCAGACAATGAAGATGCCAAGAATCAAGAGCCATTGGTAATGGCCAATCATCTTGATTATTATTGTCTTGCATTGGACTTTGATGGGAGAGAGTGAGACTGCCAAGTTTGTGCAGCTCTACCTCACTTAAATCCAATTCACCCATGACTGAAGATATTACCTATGATATCAGTAGTGCTCTTTGAAAACAAAGGACAAACAGCAAAAGGAGAGAAAGGAAACTTTGTGAGTTTATCTGATTATTCAAAAAAAAGTGTAGCTAATGTTGTCTTTACATATTTAGTTATATTTATTTTATATGGGTTCTTGAATGGTCCTTCCCCTCACTCATCCCATGGATAAAATGTGACCACCTTTGGGTTAGAGATTGATTCATTCTGTTACCAGGTCTAGTACATATAGGTGTCAAATATTTACTAATTGAAGGTATTAAAAGCATTTTTTCATCTAAGCACCTTTAAAAAAAATTGGTATGGGGGGGTGGCTAGGTGGCGTAGTGGATAAAGCACTGGCCCTGGAATCAGGAGTACCTGGGTTCAAATCCAGTCTCAGACACATAATAATTACTTAGCTGTGTGGCCTTGGGCAAGGCACTTAACCCCATTTGCCTTGCAAAAAAAAATTGGTATGGGCATCCATGGGAGCAGCAAGGTGTTGTAGTAAATGGAGTTTTGGACCTGGAGTCAGGAATACTCCTCTTTTTGAGTTCAAATCTGACCTCAGTCATTTACTGACATTTTTGCCACTGGGCAAGTCACTTACTCTGTTTGCCTTGGTTTTCTTCTTCTGAAAAATGAGTTAGAGAAGGAAAGGGAAAACCACTATAGGGTCTTTTGTCAAGAAAATCCCAAATAGTGTCAAACACAACTGAAAATGACTGAACAACAAAATATGCACCTACTCAATAAAGAAAATATTATAAATGTAACTATATATTTTGCAAATCAAATGAGGAAGTTTTACAACTTCATTGAAGAAGGATTCCTGAAATGTGGAAAATTTTGTTTCCTTTTCTTTCACTTCGCTCTCACCAATGTTCTTTTTTCCTTTGTTACAGGGTGGAGTTCCTGGTTTGTCCTAATGCTTTGTTATGGCTCAAATCTTTGTTTGGCTAATTGATATGTTTTGGATATACAGATAACTGTTAATGAATATCAGAGTTATTAGAATCATAGGACCAGAATGACTTGTCAGAGACAGTACATTGAAAAGACCTGAGTTCCAATCCTGCTTCAAATACTTGCTTTCAGTGTAAAGGGAAAAATGAGGGTGGGGAAGAGAATTAGACACAGCACATGGGGCCTCAGTGGAAAAAGAACTGAATCTGTGGCCTCAGGTATTTATTAGTTGTGTGTCAAGTCACTTATCTTTTCTATTTGTTTCAGTTTCCTCTACCCAGGGATATGTAAGAATGAAATGAAGTTACCTTTGTAAAAGGCTCTTAACCTGGTTACTGAAAACACTCTAGGTGTTATATAGATGCTTATTCCTATCTCCTTCTAGAATCCAGTCCCAGTCTTCTATTAATTGTGCCACCTTATGGCCTAGATTGTCAGGAAATACATTTTTAAAATAAGATATACTTAACAAATGCTAATTGAAAATTTAATTTATTTTAATATTTCTGCCAAAATATTTGCTGTGGTAGGAAGTTAAAACCAGTTTTATGTGTGAATCTACCTGTTTCCATTAAATTTTCAACAAAAAAAAGAGAGAAAGCAACCAATCAAAGAGGTATCACTATAGATGAGACAGTTTGGGGAAAGATAATTAATCAATCAATCATCAAACATTTATTAAGCACTTACTATATACCAGACACTATCCTAAGTTCTGGGTATGCAAAAAAGGGTCAAAAGACACTCTGCCCTGAAAGAATTTAAAATCTAATAAGTTTGGTTTTTGAACAATTGAACTACTTAGCAGAGGGTCCCCCCCCAAAACAAATATTTCCAATCTTATCTCTGTCGATAGCAACTAGTGAATATGTCTAGAGGACTCTTAGTCAGTAGTGAGTATTTTTGTCAGGATTATTATTTTCTTTCTGTCTTGCTCATGATTTTTTAATTGTAATACACAGGAACCTAGAATGCCTCAAGTTTTTTCCCCTTATACTTTGCTTTGCACTTGAACAATTTTATTTTCCCCTTCTGCTTCATTAGCACTCATAGTGTCTTGGTAAGTGGTGTTAAAGGTGAATAAAAGAAAAAAGAGAGAATTATTGAAGGCAAACTTAGAGAATATTTGCCTCTCACTTACTTGGCTTCACTTATTTGCACAGTAAAGAGTCACTCAGGCATGATGTCAGGGCAATTGCCTTTCTTGTTAGAAATGAAAAGAAATGTCTGTCCTAATTCTAACATTGCATAATCTAAGGGATACTGATGGTCACTGATGAGCATAGGGCTTCCTTCAGTTCCTTAGATGAGGAAGAAAAAGCAAATAACCAAATGAAATTTAAAAGTATAAAACTTCACAATTTAGATTTTGTCCTTTTTCTATCTATCTCCAAACCTTATGTTATTAATCCAGTGACAGTTACTGTAACACAACAAGTCTTTTAGAACAGAATAGTCATCCAGGGTCTGCATGATTGATTTTTATATTGTCATTAAAATGCAGTGTGTACTGCTAACATTTGGATAACTTGGGATGCTTGCCCATAGCTTAAGGTATCATGGGAAAAGTTAGACTTGGATTGTGATAAGCATAAAAAATACATTCTAGACACTCTGTAATGAAAAGGGACCACAGATCACATTCCGAGAAAATTAGATAGCCTTTACCCCTTGCTTAACCTAACTGGACATCACTTATTTCCACTTTCCCCTAGATAAAGAGAGATAGTTGAAATTGCAATTCACTTGAAGCTTAATAAACTTTCTTTGAAAAGAAAGTAGTTGGAGTTTAAGGATTTTGAGCAGGTCAGCACATCTATAATCAAAGCTAAGCTTTTACCTTATTGGATTCAGGTCTGAATGATTATATTTTATAGAATAGGAATATTGTATAACTCTGGAGAAATAGGACCAGAAGTAGTTGAATGGAATTAGTGAAAACCTGAATGCTTTAAATTATAAAAGCAGGTTCATGCCATACTGGATTCCAAGGACAGGTAACAGCAGGAGCTTTGGCGGGGTGGGGTGGGGTGGGGCGGGGCAAAGGCAGGGGACCTAAGGTTTAGAGATGTTGCATTTAAAGTCAGACAGAATTTTTAAGATATCAAAAATGATCTTGAAAATTGTCTCCTATACTTTAAATCCACCAGCAGAATACTCTATATCCCAGGTCAAGAAGGGAAGTGAATTGATAAACTTTTTCACATTTAAGAATTACAGACTTTTAATGTTCTACCTCCCAGGTATATTTCATTTAAAGAAGGCTTTTGGGGGAAGAACTTTCTTCAATGTAAGAATTAGTAGGAATGCAACTAATGGCCCTCAGCCCAGGATCAGCACAAAGAAATGAATAATTAATGCTAGAATTTCAAGAATTGCCAATTACTAGCTGCATTTCCCTGAGCAAATCACTTAACCCTCTGGGACTCATTTTCTTCATCTGTAAAGTGAAAGAATTGTGACCAATAGCCTCTAAATTCTCTTCTAGCTCTGTCTATGTTCCTATGATTAAAAGGGAAAAAAAAATATTTCCATGACAGGTGGGAGATTGATTCTAATGAGAAAATTTTGATCCTCTAGCAATATCTTATATGAGTAAATAGCCATTCTAATTCTTAAAAGGTCTCCTTGGTTTGAACACATCAGCAGCATCCTTAGGAGCAATAACAATTAAAGAAAAGACCAGCATGTCTAGCGGTAATACTGACATTTTTGTTCACAAGGGAAGAGCAATGATGTCCTATTATTGCTGGAAAATGTGTAGTCAACTAAAGATTTCAGGAGTTCCAACAAACATGAAGGAATTCACTTAAAAGATTGATTGATCTGGAAGAATTTATTAAGGGAAAAATATTTAGGTATTGATGTTAGCAGAAGATGAGAGAGAGAAAGAGAGAGAGAGAGAGAGAGAGAGAGAGAGAGAGAGAGAGAGAGAGAGAGAGAGAGAAAATAGCAGCAGCAGCAGCTTTCATAAGGGAATAAATTATAAGGAAAGATATAGGAGCATCAGGACTTATTTGCAGGATCATTCTCCTCAAGAATGGTCTGACCGCCCAAAGGAAGACAAAGCAACTCAACTGAATAGAGAGTGAGAGTTTTAAGGGCTAGGAAGATGAAATAATTAGGTATACCTTGATGAGGGCAGTACCTCAGAGAGCTGAGATGAGGTCATTAGGGATATGCTGATGAGGTGCTTAACTCAAAACTTAATCCTTTTGCTTTAAGGCTGGGAGCAATTGCTTTGTTGATAGGGTCCTGCCTTGTGTCTGGGGCACGGATTTCCTGAAGTTTTGCTAGGAAGGGGCAAAGTACTTTGCTAAAAAGTGCATTGACCTCATCTTGATACCTTGGACAATGTGGGGATCAGTGTTAATATAAGATACATGATAGATGCAGAGGGAACAGATTATTTATAGAATATATTTCTTTTAACAATTCCTCTACAACATTGACAAGAAAAATTGAAAACAAGAAAATTTCTCCAGTGTTGGTAATTTATCAGACCAATGAAAAATAAGAATCATCTATAAGATATTACTACTTTCACTTACAGGATCTGATGCTGAGTGAAGGGAGCCAACCCAAATCCAAAGGAGCCAGGCCAAAAATCCAAATATCTCTGAATGAATATTACAAGATAAAGGAAAAAGGAATCAATAACTGAAGAGAAGGGGAGATCTTATAGACCTGTGAACTTCAGATTCACAGGAAAGCATAGCAACAGATGGCCAGATTTGTACATATTAACAACAACAACAATGTGAGGTGAACAACCTTGATGGAAGCAGCTCCTTTCAGGGTTGCAGAGACTTAGGACAATTGTATTAGACTGGCTAGGGACAATGTTACCCCCATCCAGAGGAAGAAAAACAAAACAAAACAAGGCAAAATAAAAATAAAAATAACCCTTCAGAATCTGATGAACATTTTCTATCTTTCCCTTAATCTTTTTTTATTTAGAAAGATTTTATTTATTTTGAGTTTTATAATTTTTCCCCCAATCTTGCTTCCCTCCTCTATTCCCCCCAGAAGGCAGTTTGCTAGTCTTTGCATCTTTCCCATAGTATGCATTGATCCAAGTTGAATGTGATAAATTTAAAGAAGAAACATATAGTATGAAATATAGCAGAATTACATAATAAGACATATTTAAAAATTAAAGGTAATAGTCTCTGGTCTTTGTTCAAACTCCACAATTCTTTCTCAGGATACAGATGGCATTCTCAGACCTTTCCCTTAATCTTAATTCCTTATACTGAAAATGACTGATCTGTCAACATGTTTGTCAAAAATATCTATATTACAATGCTAATCTGACTGTTCATCACTGAGGGGAGGGGGATGGGAAGTGAGAGTGGAAGGAAATTTTGTAACTTAAAAATACACATATGCATATGATTGAAAAAATAAATAAACTTAAAAAAAAGATTTTCCTAATTTCAGCTATATCAACAACCTTAAAGGCCAGGCACTAACCCTTAATCCTAACAGTTTACTTAGCACCCCCTCTCCACCAGCCCCCAAACTTCAAGTCTGGCTGGGTGAGAAACACAAAGTCTGATACTTGGAATCCCCATAGCAATTCCCATCCTGCAGTATAACCTCAACCAGATTAAATCTCCACCCCTTTTCTCATTCCACAAATCTGAGTCAACAAGAAACAATCAACCCTAAGCAGATGAAGTAGGGATATAGGAAAATAGAAAGCTTGCTGTGCCATTGGTGTCAGGAAAGTTGCAAATTCTATATGCTCAGCTCAGCCAGAGACCTAAGGAGAAGAGGAAAATGAGGTAGATTGACAAAATATGGCAGGCTCCACCCAACGTAAAGTTAGGAGGACTAGCACGAAAATGAGGCTCCCCCCCACCCAGATATCAGAGGAAAAAATCCTGATGAAAAATGAAGACTTTTTTTTTTTTTGCAAGGCATTGGGGCCACACAGCCAGGGTAATTATTAGGTGTCTGAGGCCAGATTTGAACTCAGGGACTCCTGATGCCAAGGCTGGTGCTCTATCTACTGTACCACCTGGCCACCCCAAATGAAGACATCTTTGAGGTCAAGGTGGCAGGATATTTACCATCAAGGGAGGATTCATGAAATGAACAATGTGGCAATGTGGGGTAGAGAGAAAGATTAAAATTATAAGAGAGAGAGAGAGAGAGAGAGAGAGAGAGAGAGAGAGAGAGAGAGCAGTAATCTTAATCTTGAGGATGAACACAAAAGGGAATATGTTGAAAGCAGAAAGATCTCCCCACATGGCTATTTCTCCCCAAACCAAATAAGATAGATTATAAAACAAATGAACAGCAACAAGAACAATACCAACAGAACAAACAGACTCCAGGACAACTAAAAAAATCCCAATATCTCTGAATGAATATTAGAAGATAAAGGAAAAAGGAATCAATAACTGATGAGAGGGGGAGATCTTATAGACCTGTGAACTTCAGATTCACAGGAAAGCATGGAAACAAAGCTGTCGGTTCACAAATGGCTTAGGAGAAAAACATCAATTGTGAAAGAAGAATTTATGACCTGCACAGGGAAATTAATAACTGGAATAAAAAACTTGAATCCATTATGTCAAATCTCTCAAAAGTAACAAAAAAAAAGAACTGAATGGAAATGCAATTACACATGTAAAGGCCAGTTTGTAAAAAGAATAGTAAAAGTCAGTAATGTTAAAATGACATATGACCTCTTGAAGGTAGGATAAATAGAGACAATTTAAGAATTGTAGGTCTTCCTGAAAAACATGACAAATGAAAAAACTGAACAACATAATTCAAATATATATATATATATATATAAATATATATGTATATGATTAATTTGCCCAGAACTTCTAAACACAAAAAACCAATATGCTACTTTAAATCATTTATAGATTGACTCTAAAGATATAAAAATAAAATAACAAAAATTTTGTAGCTACATTTAGCAATTCTAATAAGAATTAACAAATTCTACAAGGAACCAGAACAAAGACCTACAAATAAATTCAAAGAATACAAGACTATTCTATATCCAGTAGAAATCACAGAAAGAAATGGAATATTGTATTCTAAAGAGTAAAGAAGCTCAAAATGCAGCCTAAGGTAATATATTCAATAATGAAAAAAATGAATATCTAATAAAGGATGGAAATTAGAAATAGTTCTTGTCCTATCCCATCCCTCAAATAGAAAGAAAGAAAGAAAAAAAAAGATGTCAGGTTATTTACTTCTGGTATCTAAATTAACAGAAATATAATATAATTAAACATAGAATTAGCAAGGAATCCACAAGTAATGAAATAAATTTAACAGAAGGGAGGAAAAGAGGAAAAAGAAAGAAAAAGGCATCTATTTCATTAACAATAACATAATAAAAGAGCACTAATTAAGAAGCTTAACTTTAAAATTACATAATCAACAAGGAAACAACAATGGAGGGAAGCTGAAAGAAGTCTAAAACATCAGGAACTAAACTTCACAATATCCTACCTACAGAATTCTGTCTAGAATGAATAGAAAGAGAAGGGAATTAAAGAAGAGAAAAGGGAAATAAATCTTTTTAAAGAAAAAGTCACCAGAAATGGAAAAATAAAATAAAACCTGAGAAATACATTGGAAGAACGTTTGGACTTGTTTTCTTGGTTTAGAGGGGGGAAAAAAATTGAGATAATAGGTGGAACCTTAAAGAGACTAATTTACCAATGACATAAGGAAAAAACTTACTAATAATTGGATGTAACTTCTTGATAGGTGGTTTTCATTCAATAAAAATCATTAAGCAGAATAGAGGATTATTTATAGATTATCTCACAGAGAGACTAGTTATTTTAAAATAATTTTTGTATTTTGTTACACTAAAATTGGCAAATACAAGCACTTCCACATAAAAAGAACAGAAAAGCAGTATAGAATCTAGTCACAAATCTCCATTACATAATATCTTCAGATTCCGTAATTTGTCCAGCCATTACTCAGTGTTAGTCACTTGGTTAGTTTCTAGCTTTTATTACAATAAAAAGTGTTACTATACAAATGCTTGTATATTCTGGTCTTTCTTCCCTCCCATTTTTTATTTTTTAAATCATTTTTGGAGATATGTAGTAGTAATATTACCATTTCAATTGGTATATAACATTTAATAACTTCTGGAGAATGGTTTGAAATTGCCTTATATTGAATATCTGAACCTATTCACAGGGCCTTTAGTGTACTTGTCATCCACAGAACCTCCAACCTGTTGTTGTTTTTCCACTCTAAATTTGCCAGTATTTGTTTCTATGTTCATATGTGTATATATACATGTTTACACATACATATACATATACATAATGAGTGTCTTTTTGCTTGCACAATAGTCATTTCTACCATTTCCCTCCATCAGATCGATCCCTTTCTTGAGACAAATAAAAATAAATAAGTAAATAAACTCTAATATAGTAACTACATTTGTTTATAAACCACAAAGCTGATAATATTCTGTCCCTGCAATCTTCTCTTTTCATGTCTTGATGAGGAACATTTTTTTTCTACTTTAATGTCACCTTAAGGGATCTCTTTAGCATCTGGGGTTCTTCTTTGAGTTCTCCTGCTGTCATTAGAATAGCAATGGAATACACCAGCTATTCAGTGCCTCCCATTGCTCTTTTTGTATGACCAACTCAACTCTTTTTTTCCCTTATATATTTGAGAACATTTTTTAAAAATCTGTGTTTAGGGGCAACTAAGTTGCTCAGTGGCTAGAGCTCCAGCCCTGGAGTCAGGAGGACCTGAAATCCATCCTCAGACACTTAATAATTGCCTAGCTGTGTGACCTTGGGCAAATCACTTAACCTCATTGCCTTAAATAAATAATTTTTTTTGAAAATAGTTTGTGGTTAGGGAATATTTTCTATTTTACCATATTTTCTGATCTCCCTCATTTATAAGTCCCTTCTCTATGAAATTACTTTCAATTTAGAGTATATATTTTGTGTTTTGTTTGCATGTGTGTCTCTCAACAAATATTGTGAGGGAAAGAAAAAATTAGTAGAAAGGAGATTAGTAAGAAATTTAATTGTTTGAGTAGGTGCTTAGAAATATATACTGTAATGGATCAAACTTGGTCAAAACTAATATTAAAAGGTGTCTGTCGTCAGAAAAATTAAGTCTCTAGTTCCTAAAGAGAGTGTTATTTTTCCATATTTCTGTTACTAATGACAGCACATAATAAATTCTTAACAGGTTTGTTGAATTGATTTATTTCTATTTTAAAGATAAGGAAATTGATTTCCATTAAAATCTTTTGTGATGTCGTTAGTTACATGATTTTTCTAAGTATTAGAGGCAGCCCTTAAATTAGGATTTGAATCCTAATTTAGTGAATTTAGTGAATTTTATATTATACTATTCTCATGTTTGGCCAGTTAGGTGCTCAGTGCTTGGAGTTGGAAGACTCCTTTTAATGAGTTCAAATCTAGTCCAAGACATTTATTTACTACATGACCCTGGGCAAATTACTTGATTCTTTTTGCCTCAGTTTCCTCATCTATAAGATGAGCAGGAGAAGAAAATGGCAAAACACTCCAGTATGTTTGCCAAGAAAACCCCAAATGGAGTGCCAAAGAGTCAGACATAATACAACAAACAAAACAACAACATGATGTTTGGTGGAAGAGGGAGTTGTCAAAGGTATAAGTCAAATTGGTGTCAACTTGAATAAAAACAGGGGCCTCTAAACTGTAGATATAGATAAATGAAGACTACAAGCTGACTCAATTTTAAAATGTAGTATTATTTATCATTCATTTTATTTTTATTTCTTTCATTAAATATTTCTTAATTATATTCTAGTCTGGGTCCCACCATATTCACAAGTGTTTTGGATGGGCCTATGGACTATGTGGTTGACACCTCTAGTCTAGATCAAACTTATGGAATCCAGGTGAAAAGAGAAGTTGAGTCTGACCAAGATCCAGATAAACCAAAGGCTGTCCTTTAACCAGGTAGCTGTGAGGTTTCTATAGAAGTAATACCATGAGAGGAGGAATTCGTTGGAAACTTCAAGCAGCCTCCATTGGCAAGAACTATTGGAGTTGCTTTTACTTTACTATCCTAAATATTAGGTCCAGGAAATGGGTGGGGCAGCTGTTACTTCCTCCATCTTTCTGGGGAATTTACTGATAATTTTTCTTCCCATGATTGAGTGGAAAGGAAGTTGTAGTAAGTTGCTTGCCTAGGAGATTTAAAAACCTTCTCATTTTTTACTGTTGCCCAAGAGACCAGAGGAAAAGACCTTTACCTTAACAAAAGATAATTATCATTAAATTCATTTTGCTGATTGATACTATAAGAGAGTTGGGATTGTTCAGTTGCAACAGGTCTTCTAAGGCATTTAAGTTTGTGTTTCTGTTTTCTGTTACGATGCACTGTGGTGCACGTCAGAATAATCACTCATTCTGTAGGCATCAAGAGTTCAATAGATAGAGTTCACCTCAAGTCAGGGAGATCTCAGTTCAAATGTGACCTCAAACACTTATCAGCAGTGTGACCTTAAACAAGTCACTGAACTGTTTGACTCAATTTCCTGTTCTATAATAGGAATTATAAAAAATTCACACCTATTTCTCAGGGATATTGTGAAGATCCAATAAGATAACAATTGTAAACTTTTAGCATGGTGTAGCATGGAGAAAGTGTTACATAAATATTATTATTTGCTGAAGGGGAAATAGATATTTTCAATGATATCTTTAAGTCTAGATTCTGGAGCACACATTTCTTTGTATCTGATCCTTCAGTTCTATTACATTCATACTGGGTCTTGACACCAGCAGCTGCAGTTAATTCAGGTTGTTTCTTTTCCTTTCCTTTTTGCATTTAGATTTACTTTTCCAGAGACTATGAGACTATGAGAGAGAAAAAAAGACTGGGGGAAAAGAAGAGCCCAGATGGATTACAAACAAATGAATACATTATTGTGTTAAACAGAATGTTGGAATTTATAACTTTTGTTATTGCTGTTGTTATTTGTAATTTATTTCCTGGTATTCACATTTGATTTTTTTTTTCTTTCTGTCTTGAGGGTGGGGGGAAGTGGATCATTAAGATGCATCTATTGTAAGAATATTTGTTGAGACTGGTAGAATTTTCAACCTATTATCGAATAGTACAATTTTTTCAAGTTCTTTCTCTGTCTTTTCTTCCTTCCCTCCCCCAAATTTGTAGTGACTTAATGGTCACTTAAGTGGGAAGGGAAGAGCATAGATAGATTGCAAACATTTCAGTGACTGATCTCTTGAGGGCATATCCCTGAAACTGGTTTTTAAAATATTTTTTCTTTTGATTTAAGAAATACAAAGGAACAATAAACATGCTTGGATGCGCTGGTGGGATATCCTCTGGGACATTAGACTGCAACACAAAGATGTTTGAAAGCAAATTAGAAAATGAATTCCACATGCATAATAGTTGAATGTGAGTTAATGATGAAATGACAGTCTCTATCTTCTGTGGATCATCATGGACTTAACAAAATGGATTCATGATAAAAAATTAAAATTTAAGTTCAAAAGTTCTTAATTAGGTTACTTTAAACTTAGTTATATATATTTATATTTAATATAATATACACATATATTCATGTATGTATATAGTCACATAGGTGTATACACATGTGTATGCACATGTGTATACATATATAAATGCTATTAATTCATTTCAATAAAATTGGTTTTCTTTCACTCATATATTTTAAGGTATTTAAAATATTACTGTAAAAAGAGTTCAGAGGTTTTAGAGGGCTGCTTAAAGATGTGACCTAGAGGAAAAAATTGTTATGAATTTGTGCTTTAGATGATACAACTTTGGGGGATGATTTTTAAATACAAATTTCCAAGGATTTCCAGTTAAAATTGAGTATTTTTTTAAATTAAATGAAGAAAAGGTCCTTTTCCCAAACAAATTGGCATCAATGTGAATGAAAATCATTATAAATCAAGGGAATAGGGCGTCTGTGGCATTGGGGGCTTTCTCAGTGACTTAGGTGTTTCACACATATGTTGTCTTTCTTTAAAACACCTTTGACACCGGAGTACTACTCTGTGTCAGAGAATAAAAAGGGATTAAAATGCATGGAATACAAAGCTAGGAAGTGGAGTCAAGGCTTGAGATTTCAACCTTCATTTTCTGTGTTTTTATGCTGGCTATCTTGAAAGTCATTCACTATCTGGACTTTGATACAGTCACAAGAGAAGAAAAGATAATTGTTCAAACTCTGACCTTTGCCTACAACTCAGCTCCTAAAACTCAGATCCCTAACCCCTAAGGAAGAAATGAGACTTGAGGGAGGAATCATGAATATTTTTGCTCACCTTGGACTTCTTAAGAATATTCTTATAACAAGGTGAGTTTGATCTTTGTGGGTAGTGACTATCACTTTCTTAGTTCCAGTCTTTGTGTTAAAACAAAATGCTAAGCATTAGGAATATAAATAAAGGCAAAAGAAAGGTTGTCCCTCAAGGAACTGTCAGTCCAAAGCAGGATAGAACATACAAACAATTGTGAACACCTGGGCGATATCCAACAAGACTGCATGGAAGATTCTTTCAGAGGGAAGAGTTGTAGAGGAAGTATTTGGAAAGGCTTCTTGAAGAAGCGATTTGAGTGTACAATGAAGAAATTCAGAGAAGTCAGAAGGTCAAACTGAGGAAAAGTAACATTTCAGGTAAAGGAGAAGGGCTGGTGAAAAAATATAGACTATAAAGACAGAGATGAAGTTAGAAAACGAAGAATTTTGGAATCTTTAGATCATGGAGTGAGTGGAGGAGAGGAAAATCTAAGAATGTGAGAAAAATGTGAAAGAATGAGCATTGCTTTTTATTCTCAGAGGACTAAAATGATATCATTATATTGGGCTCAAGGTATAATGAATGTGACTATGATTGATCAGACAGACCAGTATGAACTTAGAAACTCTACCATAACTGTAGAATGATAGGAAAGGATAGGTTTGTGTAATGCTTTAAATCTCAATAGTGAATATTATATTTTTATCATGAAAATAACAGCGAATCACTGGAATCTATTGAATATATAGGTAGATGGGGGAGAGAATGGAATTAATTGGAAAGTGAGGAAAATCTCTTTTGCGACTCAGCATATGATAGATTTAGTTGGGAGAGATATGAGACTGAGAGAACAAACTGAATTCTATTTAAAACGTCTCTTACAAAGTGGTGAAAACATTAACCAGGCAAAGGATTTAAGATGAGGGATTGTGGAGGAAAGAACTAAAGGTGCCCTACATGCTGGCTTATCTTATGACAAACCCTAAGTTGCTTCCTCTAGTTATCAGAATTACCTCATGGTTTGTTCATTGGAAATATGGTTACTCTACTCTTGTTTTAAGTTCCTCTCACTGATGATGATGATGTGTTTTTGATAAATAAAACAGTGTATGACCAATTTCTTTACTTTCCTTGAAACATATTTCTTTGGAATACCAGGATATATTCCTCATTAAATGATGTTAGTTTACATTTCTTCACTTTATTTATCCATGTTTTTGCACCTACCTGCCCAAACATATTTATCTCTTTCTCCCTAAATGATAACAATGAAAAACCCTTTTCTTGTTTATTTTAAATATGCCTGGATAGAAATGTAGGTGATTAATGTAGGTTCTGTTTAAGTATTGTCCACTTAAATATATTACATCATACTATTTTTAGATGGATAACTTAAAAGGGTATTTAATAGTATTCATAAACCAGTTATAAATTATAATAGCAGTGTTTTAAATAATATAATAATGGTAATATGTTAAATAATTTAAGAATGATAATATTTGAAAATAATAACGTAACAATAGTGATAAATTTTAAAGTAATCCACAAGTCTAAAGGGAAGAGTATAGAAATAGCCATTTACAATTTAAAATCTAGCAAAAAATGAAGAGAATGAAAGAAAAGTCTATCCTGTTAGAAACATTATTTTTCCTTTAGTGATGCAAAATGATACAATTAATTGAACAAAATTTTGGTACTGATCGAAGTTGCTTTAGCTCCAAACTAGAATGTTCATGCTTTTAACCTTTGCCTCATAAAAAAAAACATAGATATATGAGAGGTAAAGTTAGCTTAATTGTCAGTTGTTAAAATGATGCCAACACAGACACTTAATAATTACCTAGCTGTGTGGCCTTGGGCAAGCCACTTAATCCCATTTGCCTTGCAAAAAAAAAAAAATTAAAAAAATAAAATAAAATAAAATAAAATGATGCCAACATCCCATAGTTTCTGTTGAGACTCAAGAGTTTACAAGATGACTAGGATTTGAATGAGTTGAAAAGCCTAGGCAGACTGCTATATGGAAGACTTAACACTGTCAATCATGGTCTGACTCAACCTCTCATTGAATTTTTGTAGCATGATACCAGGACCTTACTTCTCATCAGGTTATTTCTTAGATATTGCTGAAAAGGATTTGAGATTGTTTCCTTCTTGAACACTAACTTCTTTGGTTCTTGTCATATAATTGACTTGTTCACCATCACCTTCTTATTCACATATTACTGTACATGCTCAAAGTCCTTCAATGACACTTCTTTGTTATTTTTCTCTCCCTAGTTCTAGGACTCTCACAACACAAGTATGAGATCTATGCAAGAGTAAAATCGTATGGTCCAGGAGCATTGCCTATTGTGGTATATCTTTTTCATTTTCATATATTTAAATAATATCACTTAAGGAACTCAGAATTGTCATTCGAGAGAAAATGAATCAGGACTCATCAAACCTAAGAAATCATTCCATTCACTTCATGAATCAGTGAAGAATAAAATTTGGATTTCTGTGACTTTATAGCGAAAATGACTCATAGAGGTACCAGAAATTCTAGGAAACTGGTCCTATTTGTATAATCTTCATGTCACTTAAAAGCTCTGAATTATTTCAGCTGTAACACAAGGATGACAATGACTTTCCTGGTTATGTTTCAGAATTGCTATGAGGATAAAATGAGATTGGAGATTTTAGAGTTGGATAAGACTATGGAGGTAATCTGGACCAACTCACATCAGCAGATGTGAAAATGAGGTCCAGGGAGTTTGAATTATTTGCCTAAAAGTAAATTAGTAGTGAGAAACAGAGTAGCACCAATCTGATGCCTCTTACTAGCATTCCCCCATTGGAATGCAAACTCTTTAAGGGCAAGGAATCTCCCCAAAAAAACCTTGCACAGTGGCTTATGTACAATAGACATTTAATAGATTCTCCTAGAATTGTTTAATTGGAAACAAAGCAGACCAATATTGGAGCACTGCTGTATAGCAATAGTTTTTCATAGACTCTAAGGTTTTTAACCTCTCTCACTGAAATATTACACAAAGAAACACAACTTGAGGCTCCCATTCTCATATCATTTATATAGTCCATCATCATTTATATATCATTACTCTTTCCATCATCCTCTTTCTTCCTAAGGCTAATATGGAGGGCAGTTTAATACTGTGGAAAGAAGACTTCCCCAGGAGTAAGATCTCACCTTTTAAGTTTGCTTTAATGCCCTGGGCAAATCTTAAATTTATAACAGTTTAATCATTTATAAAATGAAGAGCCTTTCTGTACTAGATACTTTGATTATAATCACTTACTTGTGTCTTTCATCTTGATGAGGTAAATGAACTTCAGAAAAATACCTCCCCCCAGTCCAGGAATGGGCAAATCCCTGCCTCCAGACACAAGATAGGTCCCTAACAACAAAAGAATAAATCCTTACCCCAATCTGAAAGGATTAAGTCTTTAATTAACAACTTCTCATCCTTATGTCCTTAAGGTCCTCATCTCTGTTCTTTGAGTTGCTGCCCCATCAATGTATACCTAATTACCTTATTTTGCTACTCCTTTAAAAGCACACTCATTCTTCAGTTGAGTTTCCTTTGGGAATACAGCCCACTCTGGGGAGTGTAATTCCCCCAAATAGCTTCTCATGCTCCAATACTTTTCATTAAACTGTTTATTCCCTACTGCTGCTGCTAATTCCCTTAGCGGATCAGTGGTTTCCAACTGCTTCAACTGCCTGTACTTTTTCTTTTAGTTAGCTTCTGCTAGCCATTGTTATATACAAATGAACTTTTTTTTGTCCCAAATTTTTACATGAATTCTTTCATTTTTACTTGGACCCTTGAAATCTTTAGCTTGACACACATTTCCCAGCAGCAATCTTATCCTTGCCAGTGCCTGAACAGCTTTCAAAGGTCATTTGCTATAGCTCACACATCTCCAATGCCTTCCTCACTATTTGTTTTCTCACCGTCTGCCTGTTAACACTGCTTTCCTCAATCTTTAAACACCTACAACAAAACTTTCCTCTTCCTGCTTAAATCTCATATAAATCAAACATCAGGTTCTGTTGATTCTCCCTCTGAAAAATTTATTTTAATATTCAGACAGATCTGAAAGGGAAAAGTTTTGAAATCTAAACTGAATTCTGGGATCAAGAATATTAGATTAACAGCATTTTATTTTTGTCCTGGGATGATTTTTAAACCTTCATGGGCTCTGAGCCCTAAGACAACTCTGAATGTTCCATAAAATTGTATATAAGGTAATCTGATGGTGGGTGAAGTGGTAGGTAATAGCAGTAATCATGGAGAAAGTGCTATGGAAGTTTAAGAAGGAGGAAGGAATAAGGGAAAGAACAAGGGAGGGAAATGAGAAGAGAAAGAAGGAGATGCTTTACAGATATCTCTAATTCTCATAACAATTCTGAGAAGTCAGTAATACAGTAATTCTCATTTTGATGCAGAGGAAATATTGGACAGAGAAATATGTTTTATCATTAAGCTGTAAACTCTGCATTGACCATGTATCTTACATTTAATATTGCTCAAGGCAATATACACTGTTACCCCCCTCCCCCATCCCATTGTTCACATTTGATAATGGTTGGCTTCATTCTTTTTTTTTTTAGGTTTTTGCAAGGCAATGGGGTTAAGTTACTTCCCTAAGGCTACACAGCTAGGTAATTATTAAGATTTGAACTCCGGACTCCTGACTCCAGGGCTGATGCTCTATCCACTGTGCAACCTAGCCACCCCTGGCCTTCATTTTGAAGAAGACCATGGCATTAGGGAGGTGATGCCAGGAGAAGCACATGAATTGAATTTGAGTGAGTGGATGCTGTACTAAGTCACCAATTTCCCTTTCTCCTCTAGAGCCATCTGGGTACAGTGGCCAGATATCAATGAGGAGGACTGGAGATAGCCCTGGAGAAGAGGGAATCAGGGTTAAGTGACTTGCCCAAGGTCACACATCAAGTACGTAGCAAGTTTCTGAGACTGATTTAAATCTTATGCTCCTGACTTCAAAGTCAGTGCTATATCTTTTTTTTTTCCTTTTTTTTTTTGCAAGGCAACAGGGTTAAGTGGCTTGCCCAAGGCCACACAGCTAGGTAATTATTAAGTGTCTGAGGTCGAATTTGAATTCAGGTACTCCTGAATATAGGGCCAGTGCTCTATCCACTGTGCCACCTAGTTAACTGAGATGAGGTCAATAAACTTTTAGTAAATACCTTGCCCCTCCCTGGCAAACACAAACCCCTATTAACAAAACAATGAATTTCCCACCCTAGTCTGAAAGAACTAAATTTTTGAGCTACTTGTCTTCATTAATATCCATCTCTGCTCTCTGAGCTTACCCACCCTTCCACCTATGTTTATATTACCCTGTTCCCCTACTTACCCCTTAAAAATTCACCTCTAATCAGTTGAGTTTTTTGTCTTCTGGTGAAGCTAGACTGCCCTGGGAAAGCATAATCTCCTAGATTATCACTTATGCTCCTAGATCTTTCTTTACTATTCATCCTCTCATAGCAGTTTATATTGTTGATGTTACTGATGCAGCTGCTGCTGCTACTAATCCCCTTAGAGGAACAGTGCCTTCCAGCTAAAGTTACTTTCTTTCTTTTAGCTTTTGCTAACCACAACAATACTTAAATAAATCTTTTCATCTCTAAAATTTCTTCTGTGTAAGAGTCAGTTTTTTTAAATGAATTCTTTCAGGTTTGCCCAAACCTTTACTGGCTAAATTTTCCCCCTGTATCAGTTTTACAGGTGAGGAAATCTAGGCCTACAAGTAAAGTGACTGGACCACAGTTGTTTTTATCCTTCATTCTTGAAGAGAACCTCAATATCAGAAAGGTGTTGTCATGTCTTTCAAATGAATTGTGTAAGTGAAGGAGGGTTGTGCAAAGTTGTCAGCCTCAGGATCTTCTTCAGAGACATCTGAGTCCAGTGGCAGGATGATTCTTGTCCTTTTTTTTTTTTTTAAAAAAAGACCAAAATGAAATCACTATATCTGAGGCAAATTATGGTATGTCTGACTGTGACTGATCAGACTAATATGAGCTCAGAATACTCTATTACAGGTCAGTATAAATGGTCTATGTGGACACCCAGGTGTCTACTCTAAACGTATGTATGTCATGTTTCCTTTGAGTTTCTTCAATTCTGCCTTTCTCACAGTGCAGTAGCCTCATTGATGAGGGCACATCATGCTAGATAGTCCTGTGTCAATATCTCCCATGCTGCAAAACCAATTCTAAAGTTCTTAAGAAAGAACGTCAGGGTGTCCCAGTATGGCTTCTCCTGATCCCCTTGTGAGTGCTTTCCCTGTGTGAGTTCTCCATAAAATAGTTTTTTTGGCAAGCTTAAATCTGGCATTCTAACATCATGTCCAGTCCATCATAGGTGCATTCTCTGAATTAATGTTGGAATGCTAAGGTAGTTTAGCTGGAGAAAGGACCTCAGTATCTGGTATCTTCTCCTGCCAGGTGATCTTCAGAATCTTCCTAAGATAATTTCCTGACTTGGTGCTGGTAGACTGTCCATGTTTCATAGGTATATAGTAATGAGGTCATCACAAAAACTCTATAGACTTAAGTTTGGTCATCAATCTAATGCCTCCTCTCCCATGCTTTCTTTTGGAGCCTCTCAAATACTAAGCTAGCTCTGGCAATGTGTATATCAACCTCATTGTAACCTCCTTGAAAAGGACACTGCCAAAGTAAGTGAACTTGTCCACAGTACTCAAAGCTTCTCCTTTACTGCAATCAGTGGTTCCACATATGGTTAGTGAGTGCTGGTTGATGCAGTACCTGTATTTTCTTGGTGTTAATTGCTAGACCCAAATCAGCACAAGCAGCAGAGAATTAATCTATTCTTGGTTCCATCTCAACTTCAGAGATTTCATTGAGTACCCAGTCATCTGCAAGTAAAAGATCATGCACCAACACTCCCTCTACTTTGGTCTTTTTAAGTTGTAAAATTTTGCCATCAGTGTGGTAGTTGGCATTGATAGCATACTCATCCTCAGTGAAAGCGTTTGATAACATGGCTGAAAACATCATGCCAAAAAGTATGAGATCAATGATACATCCTTGTATTGATTAAGAAATCTTGAGAACATTATCCATTAGCCAGAACCCAGGCAAGCAAGTCATGAAATTGAGTGATGAACTTCCCTGGGGAAATAAATTTTGACATAATTTTCATAAACCCTCCTGACTAATGGTATCAAAGGCCTTGGACTGATCTATAAATGTATACAGAACTCTGTTCTGATCCTGGAATTTTTCCTAAGAGGAATTTTTCTTAAGATTGTTTGGCAGTAATCTACCATATAAACCATTTATTGGTCCTTTCTGAAGTCATGCTGTCTTTAAGGTGGGTGATCATCTTCCAGGTCAAGAATCAATCTATTGAGGACTCTGGCAAGAATCTTACCAGCAATGACTAAAAGAGAAACACCTTGGGGCAACGAGGTGGCAAAGTGGATAGAGCACCAGCCCTGGAGTCAGTAGTACCTGAGTTCAAATCCGGTCTCAGACACTTAATAAGTACCTAGCTGTGTGGCCTTGGACAAACCACTTAACCCCATTGCCTTGCAAAAAAAAAAAAAAAAAACAACTAAAAAAACCCTAAAAGTCCCATCCCTGTAATTGTCACAGGATGATCTATTCCCTTTACCTTCATAGACATGAATGATGAAGGCATCCTTGAATTCTAGGAGGATACCTCTTCATGCCATATAATCTGGAAAATTTCAGTCAGTTTTTGGATGAGCAATGGACCCCCAACTCTTAGATCTCAGCTATAATACAAAAAGCATCAGAGGTTTTGCCATGTGAAAGGAGTCTAATGTCATTCACAATCTCTTTGTCAGTTGAAATTTCAGCTAGAAACTAATTGACTTCAACTTGAGGTAAATGGTCAATGACTTTTGCATTGAATGATGGTCTGTTAAGAATAACATGCAAGTGTTCAGCCCAAAGCTGTGGCCCCAAGGCAAAATGATTACTAAAAGAATTAATATCAAGAGATTAGAGTGTGTCTCTCTTAGTGGGAACAATTTGTTGCTAACTTGGAGGGGAAACTGAGCCATCACACAATTGTCAACAATGGAGTAAAAAAAGAGTGGGAAGTTTGCCAGAGATCAGTATACAGCACTATTTGTTCATCTGCATCAGAACACTCCCAAGCAGTAAGATTAGTTTGATGAAAATGAGGGGAAAATACAGAAGTTGCTAAAAAAAAATGATAACTCCACAGAATTGACCAGCAAGATAATTTATTCATTTCCAAGAAGACAGCATTTAATTCCATCAAAACTATAGTACAAATGAAGCTTAGAGAAATGCAGGAATCTTGACTCAGTAAGAAGGCAGATGAAATTCAGTTTTATGTAGATAGTAATAAAGTGCTTTTATAATACCATGAAGAATATTTGAGGACCAAACACCTATGATGCATCTCAACTGCCCAGTGGAAGGATAGAGATCAGGACAACAGAAGATGGCACTGTGAGTGACCTTGACCATTTTTTAAATTAAGGTGTTTCTCAGATTTCAGTTTGACTGAGGTAACATTTATTTAGTGATTAAGGCTAGGTAAGAAATGGGGCACAGACTGACCTCTTTTACCTAGTTTTTTAAAAAAAATAATCTGGGAGTGGAAGACTCTCTGTATAAAACAGAAACAATTACTATTTACACAAACTCTTGAGCTATTGGGATGGACCCAAGCAATAGCAAAATGAGCTATAAATTGGTCCCTATTGCTGGCCAATCAATGAGATCCAGATTGATTTGGGTTTGAGGATTGCTCCTTAAGGAAAAAATGTAAAGCCTGCAAACATCAAGATATATAGAGAGGCTTCAGAGATCAAAATTTACATTCCTTTGGGTATAGTACCCCTATATAAAGGAATGATAAAGTATATAAACTGAGAGAAAGGAGGGAAGGTGAGGAGCCAGGGAGAGAAGGGAGAGGAAAAGAAGGATGAAAGGAATGAAGGAAACAAAGAAGGAAGCAAGGAATTCCTACTATTCATTGGTGTTTTTCCTTCATTCTCAAAAGGGTCACGGTGTCAGGAAGGTGATGCCATGACTTCAAAATAAATTAGATTTAAGTGAGAGAGGGCTGTGCAAAGTCACCAGTCTCACTATCTCCTCTTGAGTCATTTGGGTCCACTGGCAAGTCTAGATCAGTATGACCAGAAAAGATCCCAGATACAATGAATCTGATGCTCCATTTGAACTCAGACATGCCTCAATCCAGGGCCACTGCTTTGAACAAGGTGCCAAGTAATTGTAAAGAGGGAAAGAGAAGTCTTCAAAGAAATGTTTCAATGTAAATTCTGACGAAAGTATTGCAGGTTGGGCCCCAGTGGCCTCCTTTGTCGCATGAGCTAACAACTTCACAGAAAATGACTTGAATGTTTCAAATTGATTCACTGTGACTGTCACTTTACAAAATCTTAAATTCTTCTTTCCCTCTTCCCCAGAGTTTTTATTTCCTGCATAATTTTCTTTGTTTCCTTAAACTGTTTTCATTCTCTTATATTTATATCATTTATACCATAATTAACCAAAATTTATTTGTGATTCGTGTCTCTTAATTAATTGAGTGTACAGGAAATAGGAGGCAAAGAGTAATGAGGATACAATTGACCAAATCAGAATACACAAGATTAAAGGACAGGTGGTTCGGAGAAGTTAAAACTAGGAAGAAAAGGATCAAAGGATGTAGATTTAGAAAGATCATGCCTCCTGGGATGCCCAGTGTGAGGAGAAAGGAGTGATTTGGAAAGAATTTGGCCTGCCCACATTCTTATAGTGGGAGGGAGCCAGAAAAACTGTCTATTCCTTTGAGTATTTATTGCATTTTACTCTAAACCTCTAAATCTTGCCAGATAGTGATACTGTCTGGTTAAGCAGGAATATCTTGTATCCATGTCATTCTTTTTTCATTTCCTTCTTCAATTACCCTAATAAAAGTCTCATCACTATCTCAAATATCATAGTAGCCCTCTTATAAATCTTTTTGCCTTCACTCTCTTCTCACCCTCTGTTCTATTTTTTATATTCCATAAATTTTTCTCTGCTCAAAAATATTTAGTGCCTCCTTATTGTCTACTGAATATAGTTCAAATTGATTTTCTTGAATTTCAAGCTACTCCACAGTCTAACACCATCCTATCTTTCCATCTTTTTTCTGATTACCTATAAAACATTTCAAAAAACCTTAAGTTTTCTGGACCATATTTTCCTGATGTAAAAAATAAAGAGGATTTTTTTGTATGAATATACAATCACCTACATGCAATTACAAATGGGAAGGTTATTACCATGAGAAGACTTCATGAAATACATTTTTGAGTTTGGCTTTGAAGGATAGATAGATATTCAGAAAGGAGAGAGAGGGGATTCCAGATATAATAAAGAACATAAGCAAAGGTTATTGCCTGGCACTCTCTATTTTCACAAGCATAAGAGTTTGAAATGCACTTGGTTGTTGAAAATGGAAAAGGTCAGGATGTTTAGAAAGGTTATGGAAGGTATGGGAAGGAAAGTAGGGGAAAAAACAGCTGATAACTTTGAAACTTAGCTCAAAGATAATCTCTTTCTTCAGAATGTTAAGGAAGTGACAAGCTGAACTGCCATTTTCAACTTGAGAATGAAAATAATTGGAACCTTGGAATTCTTGACAGAGGGAAAACATCTGGTCTGAGTGGAACCTCAGATTTTGGAAGATTTAATTTAAAGGGTTCTTAGAGAAAGGATAAATTGAAAACAATGCTCTAAAATTTCATAGAAATCAGTACCAGAGGAGTGGGAAACTCTTAAGAATGAAATGCTAAAGCCATAAAAAAAAAAATCAGTGAAATGAAGAAGCAAAGAAAACGTTGTCTAAAGAGACCGAAGTGACTGCCTGAAACTTCAACTCTATATTTGAAGTCTTAACATCTCAGTTCAAACTTGAGATTTTTTTGTTAACTGAATTTTATCTTCACTAGGTCACTTGATGATGATGATGTCTGCCTTTCTTCCTTGAAGAAGGCTATGATGTCAGAGTGGTGATGTCATGATAAATAAGTGAACTAGAATTGAGGGAGGGGGAGTTGTACTAAATCACTAATATCACTTTTTCCAGAGTTATCTGGTTCCAGTGGCCAGATATGGATCAGGATGACAGGAGATGGTCCCCAATGTGAAACAATCAGGGTTAAGTGACTTACCCAAGGTCACTCTACATGATCTGAGGCCAGATTTGAACTGAAATTCTCCTGATTTCAGGTGCTCTATCCACTGTGCCACCTGGCTACCCCAAAGGTCATATAACCACTTTGAGACTCTCCTTACCTGTTAAATGAAAGGATTTAACTGGTGAGGATCCTTTTATTTCTAAAATTATGACTTTTAAATTCAATTGGAATTAAAAATCTTCAATGCAAATATACATAATAGCAGTAATTACAAAAGATAAATATATCTCAGTAAAAATGTTGGAAGTACAAAAGACTAAAATGAACTTATATATTGCAATGAATACTAAGAACAACAGTGAGAATTTGGGGGATGTATGCAATATATTGGGATTAAAGGAGGATTGCTAACAAAAAGATATGAATTACTCAGGAGGGATCAAAGTAAGAAAGCTACATTATTCAACTCTCTTTTAGGTTTTGATTTTTTTTTCATTCTTTGAACTGGTAATGTTAAACTGCAGTTCTTAAAAAGAATTGAAAACTCAAGCTAAATGAGGAGAGATGAGGCACTGTCTTGTAATTTAATATATTCCAGTCACTAGGCATAAATGAATTTTATTTGGAAAAACTAAAAGATGTTTGCTGAATGCTTAGGATGACATGATGGTTAAAAACCATATTTACTTAATTACAATTAGGTGATTATCAGATTAATAATGGGTTTTTTTTGAGTATCTCTTCTAGTAGATCTGGTAGTAATGTATATTCATTACCTATTTAGATTTCAGAAAAAAATGAAAATTGTTTAATACTATTCTTTGTGAGTTGAACCAATTTACAGTAGAATAGATTCCCAGGTGATTGAATGGAGGAAACCAAAGAGGTGTCATTTATAGGCCAATCTATGTTCACTTAAAGTCATCTCTGATTGAGTGTCCCAGGAATTTTTCCTTAATTTTGTACTCTTCAGAAAATGTATCAATCACTTGGAAGAGAATATATATTATGCAATTGCCAACATTACGGATGATGCTATATTGGGAGAAATTGCTGATTTGTGTAAATATGAGTGAAAATTTAAAAAAACAATCTTAAAAGGTAAGAAAAATGTGACAGAATTTACAACTTTCTATGAATAGTCAAAGTGCTTACTTGACTGATACCACATCACTTCAAATGCTGATTTAATTAATTTCCATATAACAAGGAACAGTTTTAACATGGCCAAATAGAAGACTTTGCCTTGTAAAAGGCAATGTCATATAATTGAAGAAGTATTAGATTTGGAATAAGAAATATTTAATTAAAAAAATTTGTTTTTGCCATTTGGTCCCTAAATTTTATAATTTTGACTAAGACATTTCTCCTCTCTTAGACTCTTATAAAATAGGGGATTTGAACCAGAACATCTCTAATATTCCTTCCATTTTCAAATTTATGATTCTGGTGAAATGTGAAAATCCTAACATGTCATTACCTATCATTTGCCACATAATAGAAGTTTAATATTTGATTGATCAATTAATAATTGTTAATCTTGTTTTATTGTCAAATCATATCATAGATTCAGGATATTGGCATTTTAAATGCTCTTAGGGATCAAATTGCCATCCTTTCTCTTTTCATGAATGAGGAAATTAAGAAATAAAGAGACTATGGACAACAAAATTCAGTGCTAATGCATCCAAACCTGTAATACAGATATTCATGCTTTCAGTGCTTTGTTATTTAAACCAAATTACTTTGTTATTCTTCTAATTTGTTTTCATTATGGGAGGGCATCAATTGCACCAAGTGAATCTCTTTACTTTTAGAATGTTTTCTTCTTTTTTTTTGTTTTATTAAAGATTTTATTTATTTTGAGTTTTACAATTTTTCCCCCCAATCTTACTTCCCCTGCCCCACAGAAATCAATTTGTCAGTCTTTACTTTGTTTCCATGTTATACATTGATCCAAATTGAAAGTGATGAGAGAGAAATCATATCCTTAAGGAAGAAACAAAAAGTATAAGAGATAACAAGATTAGACAATAAGATATCTGTTTTTTTTCTAAATTAAAGGGAATAGTCCTTTAACTTTGTTCAAACTACACGGTTCTTTGTCTGGATACATATGGCATTCTCCATTGCAGATAGCCCAAAATTGTCCATGATTGTTGAAATGATGGAACGAGCAAGTCCATCAAGGTTGATCATCACCCCCATGTTGCTGTTAGGGTGTACAGTGTCTTCTAATCTTATCATTCAGTTCTGGTTCATTCAACAAATATCCATCATGCACTTGTTTTGTAGAATCAGGGGGCAACATGGCAGATAGTTAGTTTCAGATCTAATTTAAACTTGTTCAATTCCTATCCCTACCCATACATTGGCTGTATGTCTCTCAGCAAATCACCCATTCAGTACCCCAACCAAAGTTAAAAATTGACTGTATATCATTAATGATAAAGGGAATTTCCTCCCCACTGGGTATCGCTATACACTCATGGAATCACAGTTGCAGCATACTTTCTGTCCCACTAAAAGTTTAGAGTGCTTTCCTAGATGTTGAAAATGACAAGGGGAAAAAACTGCATAATCTTGGCTAACAAGGAACTATTCTTCTAAAGGGAGAGTGACTGGTATACAGATAAGCATACTACAAAGTAAAAAGTTATGGAAGCTGCATCTTTTCAAGTTTATATTTCATCAAACATGCCTTTATAGAGACATATACACAGAAACATTAAATGGTCAGATAAGCCAAACAAAGAAATGCAATGACTCCTCTTATTTTCATGATCTAGGAGTGAACTTAGTATGGTATTTCTATTCAAAATTTATAAATCATATTTGTTGACTAGACATTGTTTCTAGAGATAGTATCATTAGTAAACAATAAAATCTATAAAGCTATTCATTCAAAATGTTATTAGATTAAATATCAAATTCTGGGCTTATGAGAGAAATTTACATCTGATATCTCTTTCACAATTCTTTGGGTCAATGGTCGAAAAGGCTTGTAGGCTCTAGAGAACATGATGTCTAAATATTTCAAATAGTTGCTACTTTTTCTTGACCTAAGGGGGAACTGTCACAAGAATGACCTTCTGCATGGTATTTCAGTTTCTCAGTTTGAGCTCCAATCAAGAAGATCAGAACAGCTAGAAAAAGGAAAAGGAAATGAAATATTATGAACCTTTTTAAGAATGCTTACTTGGATTTATATTTGATATTCCCCACACTCATACAGAGCATCCACTTTTATCTCTTCTAAAAACAAAGTACTTCATAGCATTTATTATTTTGTTTCTCTGTAATGACTCTCATTAATAAATTGTGTATTTGTATTGATTTTACTTCTTTATCTGTTATCAAAATGTTGATTATTTCTTATCACAAACATATAGCAAGTGATTAAAAAACACATACAACAAAATCCTCAATTCTATTATGGAAAATCAAATTTTTATAAAATAATTTCTTTTTGAAAATGTGTGGAAATTAAGATTTCAGTTACTTCATAGAGACCCTTAAGTTTTCCAATTTGACTTAAAACTTTGGAAATTGGGCCAGAAGGGGAAGTCAGGCAAATGATGTGGTAAGCATCACCAAAAGAAGAAGTGAAAATCGCAAAAATGACAGGAACAGTAAGGACAAAGTTTTTAATATTTGGAAAGATCTGTAATGGAATACACTGCCCCAGCTGGGAGTAGATTTTTTTTTTATTGCCTTGGGTATTCAAGTGTGGAGGCTCAATTACCATTTATCAAGGACCTAATTCAATAAACGTTTTATTATGTGTTTTCTATGGTAAACACATCATAGTAGGTGTTGGTGACATAAAAACAAACAAATAAATGAAATTATCTCTACTCTCAAAAAGAATACATTCTACTAATGACTTAACAATTACAGTTAATTAAAAAGACAAGGTAATTTTTGGAGAAGAGATACAAGATTTGATTATTGCACCATCCTGTTAGGGATGTTGAAGAAGATCCTTTCATGGGATATGAGGTTAAACAGTATTCTCTCTATGTTCCTTTTAAACTATAAAATTATAATTTATTTTTAACTTCATGTGAGGCAAAAATGAGACACCTGAGTTAAAAGAAATAGAGGGAGATGATATAAAAAGTTCGTTTAGAATAGAAGGGAATAGCAGGGCAAAATTAAGCTTCTAGTCAATAAATATGGAATTAGCTACCATTATTAAAAACATAGGAGACATTTTTTAATATCAGAAATATTTCCTTCAGGATAATGTGCATGTTTTTGTTTTTGCTCTCTTTCCTATTGGTGCTTATCTGTATTTATTTTCTTTTATCGAACTGTTTATAGAGGTATTTGATAGGCAAGTCCTTGTTATTTTTTTTCTTATGAACTCAAAGCTGTGATTCCCTGCTTTCCTTGCCTTGGGGCCAAATTGAACCCCACAATAAAGCAGTTATTTTTTCAGAATTTTCTGGGATTCTGATGCAGTGGTATGTACTTATTCATCTTCTCAATCCATCATTCTACCATTTATTTTCTTGTCATTCTTTGTATCTGCCACTTAGAAGACCTAAGTGGAATAGTGGATAGAGCACTAGCCCTGGAATCAGGAGGACCTTCTGAAATCAAATCTAATCTCAGATACTTGTCACTTACTAGCTGTGTGACCTTAGGCAAGTCACTTGACCCTGATTGCCTCAGATCAAGGGCTATTTCCAACCCTTCTGATTCATTTCTAGCTACTGGACCCAGATGGTTCTGAAGAAGAAAATAAGGCTGGTACCTTAGCATTGCTCCCCTCACTCAAATCCAGTTCATGGGTTTGCCATGGTGTCATCTTCCTGATGTTGTAGTCTTCTTTGAGAACAAAGAACAAATATCATCATTATTTAGAAGAGCAGAAAGAGCAATTAAAGGACAAATGTGCACAAATTTTTTACTATTAGAAGAGCAATCCATTCAAATATAGAAAACTTAGTAAACAGTAAAGGGTATTTGGTTAATAATGTTAATTACATGTATTGTAATAAATATTTCTTGAACTCTCAATCAATGAAGTCTATATCAACCAACCAGGTGGAAGACATGAATAAATTTCAGATCATTTAATTAGAAAAATATAAAAAATAGTGGGAAAAGAAATATTAGAAAGATCTAACTTATCACCCTGATTAGACATGCAATATCTATCAGAATCCTCTCTGATTTAGTGGAGAAATCAAGGTTGTAACTCCCAACCCCAACTTTCTTCATATATCATTCTTTGGAATGCCCTTGGTATAGTCTTAGATTCCCCTAGCTCTACAGTTCTATTTTCCTTCCAAAGTCTTCAACTTCTTTGATAAATTAATTATTCTACTGCTGCCTCTATCATGTGCAATTATAGCTCTTTCTTCAAGAAAGAGGATTAATTTTTCTTTGATAAATTTTCCCTATCACAGTACCATAGGATTCCATTATTTGATAGATAATCAATATGTCAGCCCTTTTATTAGGACCATAAAAGGACCAATACAAATTTTTCTTTTTGACCCCTCTCAATGGAAAAACCTACTACTCTTAACTGGGTTTAGTCTAGTAAATTATTTTTAACTTCCATAATATTCCTCATAACTAATGCTTGGGCAATGCAAATTGTCCTAAAATTTCCAGTAATTACTAAGGAAATATTCAGCAATACTTTTGTAATTGTGTAGGTTAGTAGTAATAGGGCCATAGGTAAAGCCTATGAGCCTTTAATTATAGAACATAAAATGAATAGCATCGTAAAGGAAACGCACTCAAATCCAACTATGGGGAAGTAAAAATCAACTGTAAGAATTGGCATTGTTTTGGGAATGAGTCAAAATGGAAAAGAGGTTTCTTTTGGGCAAGCTTTACAGTACAGTGGCAGAAACAGCTAAGGGGAAATCCTGGAACGAAATTTTTGGAGAATTAGGATTCCATGAGCAATACAGGGGATACAAACACTTGGTAATGATAGGGGTCCTGAACCAGAGAATAAATGTCAAGAGTAGAAAGAAAGAGAAGATGGATCATGGAGAGAAAGTGAAGGAAACTATCTCTGGAAAGGTACATTGAAAAATAAAACAAGCAAAAAAGAAAAACTACTGAAGAAATTACTTACTACCACATTGAACTTTTATAAAAATTTGCAATGTATCAGAACACAGAAACATTGTGAAGAAATGAAAAAGGTAGAAATAATCACAATATTCTTTATAGATCCTACCACAATCACCCTAGTCCCTGGCTTAGGGACCATGAAGAAAAACAAAAAATACAAAAACAAACAAGCAAAAAATTCCACCAAAAAAAACCCCCAAACAAGCCCCAGATTCAAATGGAGATTTAACAAATAATGAATGAGTAAAAAGAACAGGTCATAGAAACAGTAATTACATGAAAGAAAATTATACTTATTAAATAGCATGCTAGAATGTCTTTAATGGAGCTAAAATAATTCTCAATTGGAAAAAATAACTCTACAAACCATATATTAACAAAATAGATGAGAAGATTAGTGAAAAGAATGTGATTTTCTTAAAAATAGGAAGCAACAATTAAACTTAAAATAAACACGGAAAAGAGGATAGTAAAAATTAGAAAATAAAACAGAAATGATAAAACTAAAAGTTAGGTTTTTGAAATGTCTAATAAAATTGCCAAATATTTAGTGAATATTATTAAAGATAAAAGGGCAAAAATCAAATCATTAAAGAAATCAAAGAATAATGTGAAATTTTGATAAAACCATTAGAAATGAAAAGAATAACCAGAATGTATTATACATAGATATATGCTAACAAAACTGAGAACACAAAAGAAATGAAACATATTTTCAAAAATATAAAATAACAAAACTATCACAAGGTCATATAGAAGTCTTAAATAGCCCAGATTCAGAAAAAGATATCCATATAACTGGCTGTGGAAAAGCTACCAAGAATTGATTGGGTAGGAGAATCATGATCCTGCTGAAATTGAAGATTACTAAAAAACTTTTAAAGAAAAAAACAAGTCCTAGTTATTCACAAACTATTGACAAAAATTGATGAATTTCATATAGTCAAAATCATTCATTTTGTAGTTTATAATGGGTTCTAATTCTTGTTTGGTCATAAATTTATCCCTTTTCCGTAGATCAGATAGCTAGAGTATTTTTGGTATATCACTTTATCTTATGGTGTCATTCTTTATGTCCTGTACCCATTTTACCTTATTTTGGTATTGGGTGTGAGATATGGATCTGTGCCTAGTTTTTTCCATGCTATTTTCCAGTTTTCCCAACAATTTTTGTCAAATAGTAAGTTCTTATCCCAGAAGCTAATGTCATTGGGTTTGTCAAATTAGAGATTACTGTCGTCATTTACTGCAGTTTCTTTTGAATCTATCCTAATCCACTGATTCATTACTCTGTTTCTTAACCAGTACAGGCAGTTTTGATGACTAATAGTTTATAATATAGTTTTATATCTGGTAGAGCTAGACAACTTTCCTTTACATGTTTTTTTCATCAGTTCCCTTACTATTTTTGAATTGTGTTACTATTTTTTTCTAGCTTGGTATAAAATAGTTATTTGTAGTTTGATTGGTATGGCATTGAATAAGTAATTTGGGTAGAATTATCATTTTTATTATATTAGCTTGACCTAGCCATGAGCATTTGACATTTTTCTAATTATTTAGATCTGACTTTATTTGGGTGAGCAGTGGTTTATAATTGTGTTCATATAGTTACTGGGTTTGTCTTGAGTAGTAGATTCCCAACTATTTAATGTTGTCACTTACCTTATAAAATTGCAGAAATAAGGGAATGGGACTGGTATACAGGAGAACAAGTGACTGGGAAGCCATAGTTAAAGAAATGGTGAATTGATCTGCATAACAATTGACATGCCATTTTCAGGATCAGTAATTGAATTGCATTGTAAAATCAGTTCGACTACTGACCTTGGAATATGGTCATGGAATTACTGAATTTGATTACTGACCATGGAGTATGGAAAAGCCATAAATATTTTGGTCAGGAAGAGGTTCTAATCACTATCTCTGTAATCAAATTTGCTTGATTCAGGAGCAGGATTCCCAAATCTGAGTGGGTTACTTCCTTCAGGGACTTGGCTCTTTCTTAGGGTGTCTAACATAAGGGGCTATTTCAAGTGGGAAAAAGGCAATGTCAAGTTTGATGACAAGATCGTCAGTAAGACAATGTATGAACTATGAAGCATGTAATTTAAGGAGACTAGTAGTTACTTAATAAACATTTTTCTAATTGTGTAGAAACCAGAATAAACTGACTACATGAAAGCAGAAGCTAACAAGTTGAATAGAAGAGCCAACTTCCTTCAGTTTGACAGGAACATAGAATTCAAGAAGAGTGTCTATGTCATACAAGGCTGAAAACATAGGTCAGAAGTAGATTGTGAATACTGGTCTAAGGAGTTATAATTTCTTCTATAAACATGAGGGAGTCAATGAAAATAGAGAAGTAATGTTATTGGAACTTAATGTTTTATACTGACCTGATTGTTTGATTGGTCTTATAATATGGTACACAAAGGCCAGAGGCCTTAATGAACATGTAGAGAACCAGTATAATTGGGCTATGTAAAGGATCAACCTACAATTTCTAAATAAGTTCACTTTATTTATTCAAATAACATTTCTTAATTCCCTGTGGTAGTGCCCAACTCTATGTTAGATACCAAGTTCCCATCAAATTAAAAATTCTTTGCAATATTAAATGCTAAGCAACTCCAGAAATATAACACTGCCAAAGGCAGGATTTTAAAGAAAAGGTGGTAACAGGTCCAACAAGTATAAAATTACAATAAAACTTTAGGGAAGATTTCACCTCTGATCTATCAAGTGGACTCTTCTTGTCACAGTGGGAAATTCTGTTTTATATTCTATTCTCATCACACACACACACACACACACACACACACACACACACACACACAGAGTATTCCTGTTGAGATCAATGAAATGCCAACACAGAAAATTACAGTTTTACCTTATGGATGACAAGTTCATTGAATGGAGCAAGTTAAAAAAAAGTAAAATAGAAAAAGCCTGCTTCCTTCTTCCTATATTTAGTTATTACCCTATCACATTTTGCTGGAAAAAAATGAAAAAGAAGCATATATTTGGGGAGGAAAATCAACTTTGATTAAACATATTTAATTAAATGTTTAGGATTAATAGAATGGTTGTATGATATGTTTGTGCAGCAAATGTTTCTAAGATGTAAAAGGCAGAGGGAAAATGGAAGAATAGCTTTTAAAATGAAATGAGACTTCTACCATGCCACTTCTACCACTCAGCTCTGTGAGAGGTAGGATCAATCAATCTTTTCCTATTAAAGGCTTGACAAAGTCAGGAAAGGGATATTTTTTGAGTGGTAAGGCCAAATTGAGTCACAGATGGCATGACTCTGAATTTGCTTAGAGGGTTTTATGTGAGACAAAATGTGAATTAGGGAAGGCAGGTTACAAAACATAGAATTCAACTGGGTGTGAACTGTATGTATGGTTCTGACAATGAAAAGTTTTGATTAGTCTGTGGAACTGGCAGGACAAGTATATGTACTCATTAGGTACTTAAAAATATTTTTTTCTTTTCAGAGAATGAAAAACTGTAATATTTGTAAGGGTTCTAGAAGGTCATTTAATAAAAGAAAAATCGAGTACTCCCTATTTCAGATCAAGGGGCATTGTTCAGTAATTGTTTGAAAGCTGACCACACATTCAAAGAGACTTGAATTCAAGTCCTACCATTGACAAATATTGATTTGTGATCATGTGCAAGTCATTTAAACTTCCATTGCTTCAAGATAACTAAGATAAGAAGTTGCTCAATGCAATGGTAGAGGTTATGCTTCACTTGAATTTCTCTTCATGGATCTAGGTAAAAAATGAATCTCATTAGAATTTGAAGTCTAGTTAAAAAATAAATAGAATTTCAAAGCACAGGGAATAGAAAAGATGAAAAATGTCACAGTTCCTTCTTAAAGAAACATCTAATGAGGGAAATATATGAATGAATTTTATTTGTACATATACAGCTATATCATATATATATGCATATATTCACATTCATGTATCATCACTAGAAAAAGAATATGGTTATTATGTTACCATGGTAACATGTAATAATAAAGAGAATGCTATACTGAGTCAGAATTTGTATTTGAGTTCCAGCTATGACACTAATCATATGGTTCTTAGATAAACACACACACACACACACACACACACACACACACACACATATATAAACGAACACATATATGTTTTTCTGAGAAGGGGCAACAAAGATACTCTCAAAGAAAACTTGGATAGTGAAAAATCTTGGTCACCTGTAAGCTCTTTGAGTCATATAATATTTTTTCTGTTTTTCTTTTTTGTATACCTAGTATTTAACCCTTATCACAATAATAGTTTAATGGATACATATTAAATAGATTAATGGCCTGTTACCTGTCTTTAAGAACCTATGAAATGCCATTAAATGAACATTTGTATAGAGTGCTTTAGATGGGATACATGATTATGGTAAGATTGGAACTGATAACCTCTACAGTATCTTACAACTATACCATTATATGATGTTATAAATCATTTATTTGGGCTTTATTTAAGAGTCTAAGATTTTATTTTTGGGGTTTTTGCAAGGCAATGGGATTAAGTGGCTTGCCCAAGGCCACACAACTAGGTAATTATTAAATGTCTGAGGCCAGATTTGAACTCAGGTCCTCCTGACTTCTGTTCTCTATTCACTACATCACCAAACTGCCCCCTATCTGAGATATTATTGTAAATTTTCAGATTGGAAATAAAATAGAGTAACAGTTAAGAGAAATATTATGGAGTTAAAATTGAAAAGAAGGAAGAACAGTTTATATATGGGACCTGAGGGAGAGGAAAAAAAGCTTAAGTTTCTAGTTATATGGTATAGGTAAAATCATGAAAGGCAGGAGAATAAGCAGATTTATGGTGAAGATGAGTTTAGATCTTGACATTGAATTTTACGCATCAGAGGGATGTGTGAATAGAGTTATGAAGTAGATAGATGGAAAAGAAGGTTAAAATTCAGGAGCAGTCTTATTGCTTTATATCTATGTACCTAACTATCTAGGGTACAAAAATGAAGAGATATATTTAAGAATCATTCTTTCTATAGTGAAATAATAGTTGAATCTATTGAGATATATGACCTTTAGTGAACTGGAATGGTGGGGCCAAGGATAATGATATGTAACAAAATTACATTTAAGGAGATGGAGGAAGATAATGATTTTGTGAAGTCAATCAAGGATGAATCATGCTAGAATGGGAAACAAATTGTGTTTAGTTACATGGTGGAATGTTTGTCCTTCATTTTTTGAGGAAGAGCACGCCATCAGCGAGGTGATGCCATGACAAGCACATGCATTGTATTTGAGTGAGGGGGATGCTGTGCTAAGTCACCAGCCTCACATTCTCCTCCATAATCATCTGAGTCCAGGGGCCAGATATGAATCAGGATGACTGGAGATGGCCCTGGATGTGAGGCAAGGTTATGTGACTTGCCCAAGATCACACAATCACACAGTTAATAAGTAGCAAGTATGCCCTAAAGAGAGTAATACTACACTAGAGTGAGAATACCGGGGTTTATGTTCCTGCTCTGATACTAATTGTATAATCCTTACATAAGTCATAGTTTTCTTGCAAAATTAAGACTAGATTTGTTTTTTGATTTTTTGGCTAGATTATTTCTGAAGTCCATGGCTATCTAAATCATCTATGGATATATGGAAGCCCAGAGAGAACAGAATGTCAAGGAGAAACTCAAAGGCACTATCATATGTCAGGTGTACATAAAGTCAACAAGGAAAATACAGAAGAAAGACCATTTGCTCTAGCAATTAAGACATTATTGATGATTTTGAAGAGAATATTTTTAGTATAATGGAGGAAAGGCTACATAGTTTGTAGAATTTTGAAGAATGGGTGTTATTGAAGAAGTGTTTTAGTGGGAAAAATATTGAGTTTAAAAGAGGAGGAGTTGTCAAATTCTGCTCTGTCACTTGCTAACTTTGTGACCTTGGAAAAAATCATTTAACCCTTCTCCTAAGTTGCGATTATTGGTTTTTTTGTCTATAAAATGAAGTGGTTGAACTAGGTGACTTATAAGGTCTCATTCTGCTCTAAATCTATGCTCCTAAGTGAAAGAATTAAATGTAGGAATTTATTTCTGGAGATTTCAGAGTGAATTAGGAAAATTAGATAAATTAGATAGCTTCATGATATGGGAATTAAGAATACTTTTTTGTTTTCATTTGAATGGAGCAGACATATGTCTTTTTAAGCATTTGACAAGGAAATAATTTATTTGAGGGGAGGATTGGGTAGAAAGGGAGAGAAGAAATGGAGGTCAGACAGACAAAAAAACAGACAAAAATATTAATCAAGGTCCTAGAGAAGATAGAAGAGAGAAAATGTTGACAATGCTTTGTATTGTACTTCATGTTGTGGAGTTAGAGAACTAGAGGAAAGATAGATGAAAATTAAGATTTAGAAGTAAAGAAGAGAGATAAGACAAACTATGATGAATGATTTCAATCTTCTCAATAAAGTAGGCAAGGGAGGTGAATGTGGAGATTGGGGCTTCAAATGAGAGGAATAAATTTCAAATATCCTCTATTGAGAAATAGGGAATAATTCAGAGATCTATGTAAGAGTTACATGTAGTGGTGAATAATCACTTAATATATTTTCAGCAGACCTAGGCAAGTGCATTTTCTTCACTGTTTTCCAAAGATGCTAAAGAAGACTATGCGAAGAATGTTGTTGGATTTAGCTATGAAGATAATCATAGAAGAATGACAAAGCAGATGAAGAATCTGATGGTAGAAGTCAATGTTCTGAACAACTGACTAATTTTTAGCATTAAGATGATATATGGAGGCAAGTAAAAAAAGAGTGGGAATGTTTGTCTGAGAAGATAGTGAAAGATCATTGGACTAGAGGTCAGAAGAGTTTCATGAAATGATAGGAGGCAAAACACAAAAAAATAATAATCAAAGATGGAAATTTGAGTTTCTGAATATCAAAAGTGGCATTGCTTCATGCCTAATCTCATGCATCTCCAATATAAGGTATGACCACTCATTCAGGATGAGGTTGAGTTGAGTTGGAATTAAGTAAATTTATGAATTGGGGTCCAGTGTATTATTTAAATCCTAATGGATAAATGGTCAGAGGATATGAACAAGTAGTTTTCTGAGGAGGATAATGGGTTTTTAAATTGTCTAACATATAATAAAAGAAACTGAAGCAAAATTCTGATGCAAAGACATTTTATGGACACTCTTGTTTCAACCCTGATCTTATTGGGAATACCTCTTGCCTATCTCCATTGCAGGTAGTGCTTGATGGTGTCAGATACATACTGTTTATTATTCTAAGGAACAGTCCATTTATTCCTACATTTTAACTCTTCCTGGTTTAAATATCAGCACTATATTGATGTCATAGAAAAAAGTTAGGCAGAGTTTCATCTTCACCTATGTTTGCAAGAAGTTTATATACAGTTGGAACCCATTGTTCCTTAAATGATTGATAGAATTCACTTGTGAATTCATCTGGCCCTGGAGATTTTTTATTAGGGAATTCAATAATTGCTTGTTGAATTTCTTTTTCTGAGATAGTGTTAATTAGGTATTTAATTTCTTCTTCATTTAACCTGGGAAAGTTATATTCTTGTAAATATTCATCTTTTTCACTTAGATTGTCAAATTTATTGTCATAGAGTTGGGCAAAATAATTCTGAATTATTCCTTTAATTTTATCCTCATTGGTGGTGAGTTCACTTTTTTTCATTTATGATATTAGCAATTTGGCTTTCTTCTTTCTTTATTTTTTAATCAAATTGACCAGAGATTTATCAGTTTTATTGGTTTTTTCATAAAACAAACTCTTGGTTTTATTTATTAGTTCAATAGTTTCCTTGTTTTCGATTTTATTAAGGTCACACAGCTAGGTAATTATTAAGTGTCTGAGACTGGATTTGAATTCAGGTACTCCTAACTCCAGGGCTGGTGCTCTTTCCACTGTGCCACCTTAGCTGCCCTGAGTTTCTTTTCCCAATTTTTTCCAACTGATTTTAAAACTCCTTCCTGATTTCTTCCAGTAAGTCTTCCTGGACTGGAGACCAATTCATATTCTGCTCATAAGTGCTAGATCTCTCTGGGTTAGAATCTGTTACTTCTAAGAATTTCTCCATGGGCCCCCCCTTTCAGTTGATCTTTCTTCATTTTCCTAGAATCTTCTGTTGGGGGAGGGTCTGGCTTTCAGAGGTTTGCTTTGGAAAACCCTAGAAGCTTTGTTCACTTGTCTTTGTAATTCCAAGTGGGCTGGCCAAAAGAGGGTACTTTTTGCTTTCTGTGGAGTGTTTAAAGCTCTCTCCTTAATCCTGGAGGGAGTGAGGAGGGGCAGCAGGGTCTGAATTGTCATTGAACAATGGACTGGACCCTGGGGAAGGGAATTAATCTCCCTTTCAGTTGACTGAACTCTTGCCCACACCTGAGTCTGGGGGGGGGGGCATTAGTTCTAGAAAGAATGCTCTTCAAAAGAGTATGGAGTTCAGGTCCTGCACCCAACTGGTTGTTTTTTAGGGGTACTCAGCAACTCTCTGTTTTGGAACTCACCCTCCCAACAACTGTGGATCACCAGAGTTCCTCTCCACCTGACCAAAGATTCTGCAGCTAAAGTTGGTCTTCATACCACTACTCATCAAAATCTCTGTGACTAAGGCTGATCTGCTATCTCTGTATATCTCTGTACCCCACTGCTATCTCTGTATTCACCCTCTTCTCTCCATTCCCAGATCACCCATGGTCCTCTGAGACAGACCTTGTTGGTAGGTGTTCTCCTAGCTTCTTATTCTGGGTTTTGTCGATCGAATTTTATCTTAAGAGGTTTCTTTCATGTTGTTTTTAAGGAGAACCAGGAGCATTTAACACAGGGCCTGTCTTCTCTCTACCATCTTTATCAGAAGGAAAAAAATAGAAATCATTAAAAGATATAAGGAAGGAAACTATATCCTCCTAAAGGTATCATAGACAATAAAGTAATTTCATTACTAAATATGTATCCACCCAATAGTATGGCATCCAAATTCTTAGAGGAGAAGTTGAAGAAGTTACAGGAAGACATAGACAACAAAACTGTGCTACTGGGAAAACTCAACCTCCCACTCTCAGATTTAGGCAAATCTAATCATAAAATAAGCAAGAAGGAAGTTAAGGAAGTAAATAGACTATTTAGAAAATTTAGATATGATAGATTTATAGAGGAAATTGAATGGGGGTAGAAAGGAATATACTTTTTTTCCCTGCAGTACATGGCACTTACAAAAAAATTGACCATGTGCTAGGGCATAAAATCCTAATGATCAATTCCAGAAAGGCAGAAATAGTGAATACATCTTTCTTGGATCATAATGCAATACTGGGCCAGGGAGATATAGACCTAGAAGCCATTCTCCAAATGAAGGACAATTGAAGATGGCTTAGCCTTACTAGATCTAAAATTATATTATATAACATCAGTCATCCAAACTGTCTGGTATTAGCTAAAAAATAGAGTGGTGGATCAGTGGAACAGACAAGGTGCAATAGCAGGAAATGGTTATAGTAACCTACTGTTTGATAAACCCAAAGAGTCCAGCTATTGGATAAAAATTGTTGGGAAAATTAGAAGTTAGTATGGAAGAAACTTGGAGTAGACCATCATCTCACACCCTATGCCAAGATAAGATCAAAAAGGATATAGGATTTAGAAATAAAAAAAACAATATTATAAGCAAACTAGAAGATCAAGGAGTATCTCTCAGATCTATGGAAATGGAAGGGAAGTAGTTTATGACCAAGGTAAATTTGGAGAACACCATTAAAAATAAACTAGACAATTTTGATTGCATTAAATTAAAAGGCTTTTGCACAGACAAAACCATTGTAACCAAGATCAAAAGGAATGTAGCAAATTTAGAAACAATTTTTATGACTAGTATTTCTGACAAAGGACTCATTTCTAAAATATACAGAGAATTGAGTCAAATTTTAAAACAAAAAAAAGACAATTCATTCCGCTATTGACAAATGGTCAAAGGATATGCAAAGGCAATTTACAGATGAGGAAATCAAAGCAATTCATAGTCATATGAAAAATTGCTCTAAATCATTAATCATTAGAAAAATGCAAATCACACCTCTCAGACTGACCAATATGACTAGAAAGTATGATCATTGTGGGAAGGGATGTGGGGAAATCTGGGACACTAATACATTGTTGGTGGAGCTGTGAACTCATCTAATCTTTCTGGAATGCAATTTGGAATTATGCGCAAAAGGCAATAAAAATGTGTATACCCTTGATCCAGCAATACCTCTACTGGGTCTATACACTGGAGGGATTATGAAAAAGGATAAAAATATCACATGTACAAAAATATTCATAGCAGCACTGTTCATGGTGGTAAAGAATTGGAAATTGAGTGAATGTCCATCAATTGGGGAATGACTTAACAGACTGTGGTATATGTATGTGATGGAACACTATTATTCAATTAGAAACCAGGAGGGATGGGAATTTGGGGAAGCCTGGAAAGATTTGCATGAACTGATACTGAGCAAGATGAGCAGAACCAGAATATTATATGTCCTAACAGTAACACGGGAGTAATGATCCACCTTAATGCCCTTGTTCATACCAACAAGGCTAAAATTAGGCACAATTTTGGGATATCTGCAACAGAGAATGCCATCTGTATCCTGAGAAACAATTGTGGAGTTTGAACAAAGACCAAAGATTATTACCTTTTATTTGCAAGGCAATGGGTTTAAGTGGCTTGTCCAAAGCCACACAGCTAGGTAATTATTAAGTGTCTGAGGTTGAATTTGAACTCAGGTACTCCTGACTCCAGGGCTGGTGCTCAATTCATTGAGACACCTAGCTGTCCTGAATATTATCTTTTATTAAAAAAAATGTTATCTTCTTATGTCATTCCGCTATATCTCATACTTTATTTTTCTTTCTTAAGGATATGATTTCTCTCATCACCTTCAACTTAGATCAGTGCATACCATGGAAACAATGTAAAGACTAACAAATTACCTTCTGTGGGGGTTGGGAATAGGGAAGCAAGATTAGGAAGAAAATTTTAAATTTCAAAATAAATAAAATCTTTCAAAAAAAATAGTCCATTGTCCCTTCTAATGAAGTGAATCTAAGATTTTCCTCACGATTTGAGATGCCCCCTTCTTCCAGGATATTATCTTTATAAGACTTAAGACAAGATTTGACACCTGAACATTCTAGAGACTAAAAAAACACTCTAACGAGTCAAAATGCAGAATCCCACTGGTTGATAGATCATGATGCATCATCTAGAAATGATATCAGTTGGGGAGGGCGTCTCTGGTTGGACAAATCATGAGGCATCTCCACTAAGTGGTCATAAGATGGTCACCTGTTCATGTTGGATAGCAGAGAGTGATCCAAAGGTATAAAAAATAAGTTGGAGGACTTTCTATGTAAATGAGTTACTTTGGCCACACTGGACTTGCTCACCATGACAAGGGAAAAACAACAGTGGAGGTATCTAATTAGCTTCCTGTGATTACGACTGAAAGGGAACTATAATCTGCTCCTCACAGTTGGGGGATCTGATATACAGAATTTATAATCACCACTCTTTTGGAATCATATCAAACTGATTAATACTGATTTGAAAGAGTTGAGATCCAAATGAATTCTTTCTCATAAATCATAGCTATCTATAGTCACTTGAAAAAAATGCTCAAAATCACTACTGATTAAATAAAGGTGAATTAAAACAACTCAGAGGTTTTACTTCATACTTATCAGAGAAGTTAAAATGAAATAAAAGGAAAAGGACAAATGTAGAAAGGGATGTGGAAAAAAATGTGAAACTAAATGAATTAATGGTGTATTGATGAAATGATCCACACATTCTTGAAATTAGTTTGAAACTCCACCCAAAAGGTATAAAACTGTGCACCTCCTCTGATCCACTAATAACAATACTACATCTATATTCCAGAGAGAGATTAAAAAATAAGAAAAGGATCTCCATAAACAGAAATATTTTTGCAACTTTTTTGTGGTGGCAAAAAATGGAAATTGAAGGAATGTCCATCAATTGAGTAGTGGCAGATCAAATTCTTATATATAATTGTGATGGGATGTTATTGTACCATAAGAAAAGAAGAGCAGGATGGTTTCAGATAAAAAACTCAAAAGATTTATATGAAATTATACAAAGTGAAGTGAGCAAAAACAGGATATCATATACTGTAACACCAATATTATAGTGATCAACTAGAAATAACTTATTATTTTGTTCAATACAATGATTAAAGACAATTCCAAAGGACTTATGATGAATAATGTTATTCACCTCCAGAGAATGAACTAGTGGAGTATAACTGCAGATTGAAGCATACCTTTTTCACTTTCTTTTTTTTGGACTTGCTTTTATTTTGCAACTTTTCTAACATGGAAATATGTTTTGCATGATTCCACATGTATAACATATATATGATTTCTTGACTTCTTAATGAGTAGAGGGGGAGTGGGAGGGGCTAGAGAATTTGGCACTTTTTCTTTGAAAAATTAATGTAGAAATACATATATAGTTTAAAAAACCATACATATTTAAATTACTAAGAATAATTATAAGAATTGGGTTGGAGAAATAACCATGTACCAAAAATATTAAGAAAAAAATGAAGAAGTGTTTTGATTTGAATGCAAATGGCAACAAGACTTTGGTCAGGACAGTATATTTAATGGCAAAGACTTCAAAAGGGTAATTTTTGATTGATGATGGCAGAGTGAAGCTCTAGAAGTAGTAGGAAAGATCAAGGAATGTTCACATTCTTCCTCATAGCCCTGTCACATTTTTTACTCATATTGCACTTGCATGCCACTATATTAACCAAAGATCTCTTCCAAATAAATTATTTTTAATAGCCATGCCTCCCCCATCTTGTTCCTCTGAAGCTGATTTTTCAAACCCAATGTGGGGCTTAACATTTATCTGTAATAAATTTCATCTCTTATGTTTAAGCCCATCATTCTAACTTGTTAGAAACTGTATAGATTCTTTACTATTATATCTAAAATGTTAGTTATTGTTCCAACTCAGTTATGTTTCATTTTCTAATTGATAAATTTTCCTGTATGTTTTTATTCAGGAACTGATTAAATTGTGATACGCAGACAGAACAAAAAGATCTTTAAGTATCTCCTTTAGAGAATTCTTTCCTTCAAACTGACATTGACCAGTTCAGGATCCACTTAAAAGTTTAATCTGCCTATTATGCCTATGGATTATAGGTTAAAATATACAGAAATATTTAACTAAATTATGTTTATAATATTCCTCTATATCATCTAACACACTTGAGGGTTGGTGGTGGTAATAAAATGATTTATTTTTTAAAAATGTTTGGAAGCGACTGTGTCTTCATTTCTCAAACAGGTAGAAAGTACAATGGCAACTAAGAGCTCAAACTCACTACTAATCAGTATTGTAGCCTGAAAATGCTATGCATTTTACTTGTTCAATACTTTTTAGTCCCTCGTTGGAGGAGTTCCTTGTTTTGGTGCCAGATTTCGTGTGAAGAGCTGATTCAGTACATTAAAGTTCACAATTTTAGAGCTGAAACAATTCTCTAGGCTTATGGAATGTATCCCCCCCACCCATACAAAATGAAATTATTCTTACATGACTTCTTGATGGAGTAATGCTGGTCCTTAATGATCACCACTTACCTTTTTAGATTTGCAAATGATTATGATGCCTGACTAGGGTTTTCTTAATTTTTGGTATTGTTGTTGTGTCATTTTGTCTCCCCCACTAGATTGTTCTTTTGAGGACAGTCATATGGCTCCCATTTCTTGCATCTCCTCACAAGAACAGTCTACAAAGTAATTTATATTTTCATAGAAGACACTTAATGAAGTCTCATGACCATAATAGAAGACCATGGACTCTGAGAAATTTATCCAATCATTTGGCATCATGGGAATATTTTCAGTTTACTTTGTGGAGTTAAACTCTCTTTTGAATGTGTGTGGGAGTTATGGGGTTAGGAGGAAAGGGAGGTCAAAAAGAGAGGAACAGAAAGGATGATGTTTCCAAGTGACCTCCCATAGAGAAATACTAAAATAACATTAATGTTAAATCTCCTCAGGACAAAAAAATGACAAGGGTGGGGGGTGGAGTAACAAAAGAGACCCTAGGGCCTTCATCTTCCTTTTCTGGACAAGGCAGTATGCCATCTTGTCTGCCTTTGATGTGTAACACATTGCCAGGACGGGTAGACTAAAGAACAAAGCCTCAGTGGCCAATGTGTTTAGTTTGAATTTAACAAAATGTGTCTTTGTTGGCACTTTTCTTCTCAAGCAGCAGGATTATGGAAAATAACAGGCTCAAATGTGTTTCCAAGAGCTTCTAAAAATAACTCCTTTGTCATCATTCTTTCTGAATCTAAGCAGTCAGCCACAATAAAAATTAAGAGCTTTGCCAAAGCATGGCTGGACTCTCCCAACAGGTGAACAGTGGAGGATAGTCATCTCTTTTCTGAGTTGGTGTTCCTGTGCTCTGGATAAAAGACAGGGAACACCATCAAAAGAGTCACATTTTGCAGTGAAAGCTTTGTCCCTACCCCCTCTTGCAGCCCCAGGAGCACAATAATATCACATTTTCCTCCCTGCTTAAGTCTTTTTTCCTACTTGTCTGCATGTCAGAGGCAAAAATAAGAGCAATTTGAACAATTTCCTTAGGCAACAGATCGATAGAATTAGCAAATTCTAAATGTTAATGCATTCTTTTCCTAGCAGCCAAGGATGACACTCTGATACTTGGAGCCCTCATTTCTCTCTTCCCCTTCCCTTTTTTTGTTCCTGGTTCAGACATATCAAAGGATGGAAAACAACCCTAACATGTAATTTATCTTCTATTACAACTTTAAAAATAAAATCTGAAGGGAAAATTTTATTAATGGAGCAGGGTCTTGGAAAATCGATCTCTGCATAGGTTTATGGCAACCCATCTCTTCCATAGCAGATTATCCAGTGATGCATTTTATTTGTGCTTTTGAAAGGAATAGTGGGGGATGTTGGGGAGGGACAGGTGATCCCTATTGAAAGGAAAGTTTTGGGGTTTGAATTCTAACAAGATTATGGATAAGACATAAAAATACCTAATAATGAAGAAAATATGGGTCTAACACATGTATGTTAATATATTAGACATAGAGATGTAATAAATGGATAAGAGCTAAAAAAATAAATTTTTCAGAAACTAAACAATATACTTTTAAATTAACATAATGATCCCCACTTCTCTCTATCTCCAATTAAGATATTTATAAAATACAAAAAACAGCCTTTAAATTATAATACCCACTCATATATAAATAAATACATTCATTTGCTCACACACAGAATAGAGTAAGAACAAATAAACCAAGTAACTTTATGTATTTTAAACCCCACAAACCATATAGGGCCTTTTTCTGGGACTTTCTGGGAAGTGATTCCATGAATCTGAGAGAGTGTAGGACTGACAATTCTTTCATTCCTTTACTATGATCCAGTCAGTACATGTCTGAGAATCTCAGAAATGTTTCTCAGCCAAAGTAGTTTTCTCTTCTGTTTTAGAATTCATGTAGTTAATATATAATGATTTTTCTGGAGGAGTAGGTACCCAGTAGGTACCAAAAAAAGTAAAAAGCTTTCTTGACTTCCTCTTAGAAATAGAAAAAATCATATTAGAATAATTGGAACAAATGGATAAGGGGGGAGTGTCAGGATATGGCAATTCCTTTGTGTCTTCAATCTTTGGAAATGAGAAATGGAATCATTACTGTCTTAAAGGTTTTAAAGATATATAGGCACACCTCAAAGATATTGTTGGTTTGACTGTATAACACTGCAATCAAGAGAATATTCCAATGAAGTGAGTCAAATGATTTTTTTGTTTTCCATTTTATATATATATATATATATATATATAGTATTATGTTTATACTACTCTATATTATATCAAGTATATATACCTTAGTTTAAAAAGCAAACTTATTTTTTCAATGATGCTAATCTTCATCTGAGCATTCAGTAAGCTATAATCTTTTTTTTGATGGTGAAAGGTCTTAGCTTGATATTGATGCTTACTGACTCATTAGGGTGATGGTTACTTAAGATTAGGGTGTCTATTAAAATATTTCAAAATAAAATAATAATGTTTGTGACATTGGTTGAATTTTCCTTTCTCTGGAATACTTAGACTTTATTAACTGTCCTAATTTCAATCTTGTTGTATCACAAGGAATAGTGAAGCCTTGGGAGAGGGGAAAGGGAAATGACCTATGGTGGAGCAGTCAGACACACAAAACATTTATCAGTTAAATTCACAATCTATCTTATATGGGTACAGTTCATGGCACCCCCAAAACAATTATAATAGTTGTGTCAAAGCTCACTGACTACATATCACCATAACAAATATAATAATAATAATAATGAAAAAAGATTATCAAAATGTGACACAGGGACAGTATATGATCAGAAGCTATTGGAAACATGTCACCTATATATGCTTGAATCGGGGTTGTTAAAAATCTAAAATTTGTTTTTAAAAAAATGACAACAATATCTTTGAAATGTAATAAAATGAGATGATTTTATTTGTGTAGAAGTCAGGTTTCAATTAAGTTAAAGATGTATAAAAGTATTCACATATATGGGTGCATATTTAAAGTGAAATATAATTTACAAAAGTTTACAAAGGGAAAGTGGTTATTATCAAGATGAGCAAGAGTAGAACAGATCAGGCCATAATTAGGGCTAAACTAAATGGCAGTAGATGAAAGTGCAAGGAGAGGTTGTAGAAGGAAATATATACTTCGAGAGTAATGATTTTGTTTTATTTTTTATTTCTTTTTTAAATTTTATTTAAGGCAATGGGGTTAAGAGACTTGCCAAAGGTCACATAGCTAGTCAATTATTAAGTGTCTGAAACCTGATTTGAATTCAGGTCCTCCTTACTCCAGGGCTGGTGCTCTATCCACTGCACCACCTAGCTGCCCCTTGTGTTATTTTTAATGCAAACTTTAAAAAAAAATTCTTTCACAAATAATCCTGGTAACATAAATGTATCTTTGGGTTAATCAAAAGAATTGAATACTATATCACTACCAGACATTTCTGATTCTTTTTTCACTTTCACCTTGACTGGAGTAGCAGCAGTAATTGGGGCTACTGCCTCAGTGGCAGTACCTGTAAATGCCAAAGGGTTGGCAAGGAAGGCCTTTGCCCTTTCAGCAAGTGGCAAGATATACTCATTCTCCACAGACACAGCCAAGCCTACTTTTACCTATTGATGATACAGTGAGATACTGATGCACTGGTGTATAACTTATGTGTAGATAGACATTTGCTATATTACTGATACACTCAAAGAAGTGAAGGTGCAAAGTCTCTTTCGTTATGTTCATCACTTTAAGTTTGTGGATGTGTCCCTTGTCAAATACCTGCTGAATGATCCACTCATAGTAGAACAGAGAGATATTGAGTCTATTCATTAATATGACACTGATTTTTCTCCAGTTTGCCAATTGCTCAAGATTCCTTTATGTACCTGAAAATCTTGGTAGTGATATCCAAAACCTGTAAGAAGGAAGTCTTCTCAGGACTTACACCAGACCTCTAGACTGGCAAGGTGATATCACATGGTGCAATGATATTGGCATGGAAGGCAGGTGGTACATTTTTGGCCAGAAACATATTCCCTCAACTCAATCAACTCTTCCTTGTTTAACACAAAGCCCAAACAAGATTGTTTTCCAGATGTCCATGAATGATTCTCCATCAACATTATGCCTTTCCGTAGAAGGAGATCCAGACCTACTGCATCGATCATCAAAAATTTGGATAATCTTGAGGAAATAATTTGATTTTCAGGTAGCCCTGTCTTCCCTGAGTATCTCAAAGTTCCTTTAAGAATTACCACATGGGGTTTAAAGATGATGTTACTCACATGAGGACACATACAGTGAGAACTGCAGTGATTTTTTTAATAGTTCACATTTATAGAATGTCTTAAGATCCATAAATCAGTCCACAAATTACCCAATGCTCCTGTGACTTAGATATACAAATACTCATAATCCCATTTTCCACATGATATTCTAAGGATTAGCAACATCAAGTAGTATGCTTGAGTTCATGAACATCATAAATGTCAGAAGCAATATGTAAATCTAGTTCTCCTGTCTCTAGGTCTAACATTCTTTCTCAGACACTAGTTAACTGAGGCATATGGAAAGCTAGAAGAGAGTTGGGAGACAATTTGATTCATGGAAAAGTCTATTGTCTGAAGCATTCTCATTTGTTCAATTAAAATATTGGTGGGAAGTATCTTCGATTTGAAGAACAGATAAAGAAACAAAAAGCTTTCTTCTCAATAGAGGAATAGACAGGCTATGTTCAAGGAAATAGATAGATAGATAGATAGATAGATAGATAGATAGATAGATAGATAGATAGATAGATAGATGTATATATCAATTGGGAATGCTGGAATTTTAATATGTGGTATTTTCTCCATCAAATTGCTATATAATGGAAATTCAAATACCAAAAGGGAATGAGGGTAACTTTACTGAAGATCATATGATGAAAAAAGTGTGAATTGAATTGAAATATACATATATTATAACTATCAATAGCTAACAATTTTCTCCATTTCTTTGTTTAATTATAGCATATTACAGTGGGAAACTGAATCACTAGTGAGAATTATAATTAGTGATGACAGCCATAGCAATGATGGGGATTTTTGTTGTTGTTTGTTTCCTTTTCACAGGAAAGGGTAATATTAATTTTTCAGTGATAAGAAACAATTGAACTCTGCAACAAGTTTTTGGGAATTTCTAATTAAAAAGGAAGCAACATAGTAGTAGCTTTCCTATCAGTCTCACCTGATTTAAAAAAGATGCCTTTAGTTCATCTTAGGAGTCTCTACTAGGTTTACTTAGGAAATTGAAGAAGAAGTTCATGTCATTTATCCAACTGGTTTGTTGCTACAAGCTCTGGGAGCAAAAACTGCTGTTTAAAGATGAAGGAGTTTAAATTGTGTGTGTGTGAGACCAAACATTTGGGAATTTAGACAATGTGAGTATAAATTCCTATCACAATTATAAGCCATTTATGTATTATTTTTGAGAGCACAAATGGCTAATTTTAAATAATATAAGAAATACAGCTTTGGTGTGGGCAACTAATTACACCCATAGAAAATATGTTTGTGGTTACTAATAACAATTATAAAGCATTTTCTGTGTAGAGAGAGCTACATAGAGGAAAATACAACACTAGTAATAAAATCATAATCATAACATAGAAAGTCTCCAGGGAGACTTGAAGAAAAAAAAGTCTAACATGCTTAATTTCCTGATCTTTTTGGAAGATAAGGCTGAATGCTTGCTTTAGTTTATTTGTATAGTGAAAATCAAGATTTAGAGAAAATATATAGATTGGCTTAAAATACTCTATGGAATAAAGGTATCAGAAAATTAAATAATAAATGTTATTAAACATAAGACTCAATAAACGTTAGCATCAACATTGGCATGCATTAAGTTCTTTGGAACTGTGGGTCACATTCTGGTACAATGAACACATCTTTCCAAGAGAATCATACCCAGTGATTTATAAATGCTATGTGTAGGAGTATTTTTTGATTTAACACATGGAATTCTTTCATATTTAATATGAATTTATGATCCCATAGCATCATTTCAAAGAGCTGAGATTTTCCCTAAAGTATTCTTCTTCTTGTTGGTGGGTAAATATTATCAGTGTCTATTAAAAAAAAAAGTTAAGCAGCCAGACTATTTGCTCATAATTCAGTGTAATGGCTCAAAGGGAATAATTACTACATTCAATTCTATATTTAAAAAATGATGAAAGATCTTTCCCTTAGTCTGAGTCACTGAAAAAAACAGACAGAAAGAAAGAAAGAAAGAAAGAAAGAAAGAAAGAAAGAAAGACAGGAAGAAAGAAAGAGAAACAAAGAAGAAACAAAAACAAAAAGGCACAAAGACAAAGAAAAATAAAGGGAAGCAAGGAAGGAGGGAGGAAAAAAGAAAAAGGAACAAAAGAAGGAAAGAAAGAGAAAAGGAGAGATGAAAAAGGAGAGGAAGAGGATGAAAGAAAGTAAGAAATGAGATTCACCACAATGTGTTTTATACATGTTATCTAAATTATTTTATTGCAAGAGCATAAACATTGTTGTAATACAGAATTAGAAGAAAGAAAGATCAAACTTGGTACTGAATTGAAGCCGACTTTTATATATATCACTGCAGTTAAAATGTCAATTAATCATTTTTTATTTTTAACTTTGTAATTGTAATTTAACATAACAATTGCAACTTTACAATTAGAACCATTAAGAAATCTAATGACCCCTCCAAAAGTAAGTAATAAACAAAGAAAGGGACAATAATAGGACAATTTTTTAATTTCCAAGTAATAGAATAAAAGGATCAGAATGCCACTAATAACTACCTTTCATAGCTATTTTTTTAGTTTGAAATGAAAATCTATGGAAAGAATTTTATGCAACTGAAAATATACCTGTAATGAAATCCTGCATATGACTAATAAAATTATATGATCATGGGCTTGTTGCAACCTCAACTTCACCTTACTTCTGCCAATTTCTTAGGAATATTAGTTGCAAATGAATTGTGGATCTTCATTAGTGGTGGTAAGGTCTAGGCTAGGAGTTCCTTACCAAGATAAAATTACATGTCTAGATCAAAATGTGTCTCAAATTTAATCTTTTATCTTACAATGTAGGGCATTTCCTCAAAATATGGAATTCACCATCATGGCTTTGCTTTCTCTTCATGTGTAGTAAATATCTATGCTCTTTCATAAATTATCCAGAGAGGATTTACTTAACTAACTGGAAGCCTTCCCCCTAGGTCTTTAACATTTAATAGGTACCAATGTAATAATTGTACTGTTCATCTATTATCCTGTATTTGACTGTAAGTCCAAATGAATGAAAACAGCTTACTATTTAGATTGTGAGATGCCTCCATTAAACTCTTCAAACAACATGCCCAGTGAGATCATCCCTATTCTTAATTTATGATATGAATTTTTATTATGCATCTTTTTAAAACAGTATTTATTTTAGATAGATTTTTGAAATATTGACTAATATCCACTGTCCCTTTCTACTTTCATTTCTGTTTTATCTCTTAAATGTTTTCAAGAGCTATCATATTCAATATACAGTTCTACTCATGTGCCCAAGTCGAACCTGGATTTCTTGGAGATTTTTTTTCTATTAATCACATAATGAAGAAGGTAAATGGCTTTTCAAGCCTTTCCTATATCTTTTTTTTTTTTTTTGCCAGGCAATGGGGTTAAGTGGCTTGCCCAACGCCACACAGCTAGATAATTTTTAAGTGTCTGAGGCCGGATTTGAACTCAGGTACTCCTGACTACAGGGCCTGTGCTCTATCCACTGCCACCTAGCTGCCCCTCCTATATCTTTTCAAAGTTGTCTAGAATTAATTTATTGATACCTTTCAAACTGTTTTCTTGCACTTTCAGGACCATGATTTCTATAATTTCCTTTGGAACTATAAGGAACCTATTGGAGCTGAGCAGATCTATTTGTCACATTTCTTGGTAATATCAATTAAAGAGATGTATAACAAGTAGCCCATCAATACTCTTTATATCAACATGGGTTTACAACTTGGTCTATTGTTTTTTGACCACAAAACACATCTTGCCCTAACAAGAGCTCTTTCTTGGAAGTTAGTCAAATAATTATATACTGATCTTCACCAGAACATAAGAAAAGCAACCTCATCATTCTTCATATCAGCAAGGTTCTCTTAAAAAAAAGTGATCCTTGAGACTGTCATGGGAAAATTCTTTGTTGTTTTTGTGCCCAATGCCACCATGTGTCTCTGAGTCCATTGGTGGTGGTTCCTAGATAATACTATGCTAATTGTATAAATTAGCCTACAGAGCCTCCTTGATGAAATTTATGACCCATTAAAGGAGTTATGATTAAGAATCCACAAAGGACAAACCAAGTGGATAAAGAATGCTTACTTTCCATATTATAACAAGCGTATATTGGTAGCCCATTGAGTTATCCCATAAATGCATTTTTCTTTCTTTTTTTTTGGAAAGTCAATGCAGATGGATTATAAACAGGACCTAGAGATGAATAGCAGAAGAAAATATGGAACTGAATTTGAGAAACTAATACTTTTGGAAGTCCCAGAAATAGAAACATAGGTTTTAATACAGTATTCCTCTCTTAAATCCATATGACTATAACTCATGGTAGACCATCAAATAAAGAATTTAATTCAATAACTATTTATTAAAATATCTATTATTCCAGTCACTCTTTGGTGCTGGGGATATAAAAAAAGGGAAAAGACAGGCTGTTTTCTCGAGATTACAGTCTAATGGATTCCACCATTTTTAATGAATCAAAATTATAAATAGAGATTTATGGAGGATATAAATAGACAACAATTTATCACTAGTGATTATTTACACACACTAAGTAGAATCAGAAGAACTTAAAATTATTTAGAGTAGAGGCTCTGCCTTCCTCTCCCCTTCCTTCCTTTGTTCCTTCCTTCATTCCTTTGTTCCTTTGTTCCTTCCTTCCTTCCTTCCTTTGTTCCTTCCTTCATTCTTTTATGTAGTGAATCCAATGTCTTACTGATACAAAGAATGCTTACAGAATGTGAGGTATGTCCTAGTTTATGAAAGATTTGTGTAAAAGCATGGTTAAAGATTAGACAATAAAAATGTGGGTTGCTTTTGTTATCCATATAAATGAGATCACAGATCCATTGAAATATCCCTTCTATGGGTAAAACCATGAAATAAGTAATTAAAAGAAACTGTGATATCTGCAATCCCCACTCCAGATCTTTGAAATCACCATCTACATGATTAAAATTAATCTAAGTGAAAGTAATACCTGCCTTAGTTAATCAGTTATAATATACTCTTCTTTCTAAAAAGATTAGTATATTTGCAAGAATGAGGGACGTATTTTTCTCCATTGCTAAGGTTCCCCTGGGCTCAGACCTAAATTAGTGCTTGACTTCTGAAGCATTTATTTCTTTTGTCCAAGGATGTTCCTGTTGCTTTCTTAATATATTGAGGCATGTTTTCTTTAAGAGATTATGCTCTTAAATGTTTCTTTTGAGCATCATTTGCCCTCTGCTCTCTTGTACATAATGGCCTGGCTTGTTGATGCTTTAGATTGCATTGGGTCATTTAGGGCACCTTAAAGATTGCATTTTTCTCTTGGAAGGAAATTGTAAAAGCAGCTTGTGTCTACTCAGAATCATTCCAGGAGGGAAAAAAAGCCCAACTATTATTGTTATTATTGCTTCTCATATTTGAAGGATATATAGCAATATCTGAAGGGCAGCTCATCTCTACTATCACCCCAAAGTGACTTGGCTATTCTTCTTAGAACTATGTCATTAAGAATGTAGTCCTGTTCCTTGCTTCCAATACCTTTCCTCAGTAATAAGTTATTAATAGCACTATGCCTTTATATATGTTATCTAGATTAAACCAATATTTAATTTACTATAGCTTCAATTATTCTGCCTCAGACAGACTTATTATCTGCATGACCCTGGATAAAGCACTTAACCTCTCCGGGACTCCAGAGAGTTTTCTCCTCTGAAAAATAAGAATGACTTTTTAGATCTTTTATGGCTGTAAATAAATGATAATTGATTATAAAGAAGTAAAATAGTGACTTGTTGAGTATATACAAATTTACCGCAATTTGGGAATAATATCTCTTAGTTTGGAATATCTGTGACTAGTCAATGAGGACTTGAAATTTTCTAACCAAGACCCCTTTTCTCCTTGAGTCTCTTCAAACTGCATTCTTGCACAGTTTTTGCCTTACTTCTAAGATTTCTTCAGCTACTCTGGGTATAAAAGCAAAAGGGACTCTCTTAGTCACTTAGTTCCTAAACTTTGCTCAAGTAGGGACAATTCAGATCACGCTATGATCATTTTCTGTGTTAGGCATCTTTCCTTTACTTTCAACTTCTATAGAATTCACCACTTCACTAACTCAT